>NC_133438.1:10407679-10582679 GCF_011762505.2 Arvicanthis niloticus | reverse complement strand
TCTATGTGTTCTTGGAGTTTGACTGACATTATTTTGGACTGAATCTACTGTGTTAAACATCTAGTAGTTAATTAACTACTAGAAAAAAAGTTAAGAAAAGCGGTAACATGGCCACCAGCAGAGGAGGAGATGGAGACAGTACAGGAGAGCTGCTGCAGAGCAGAAAGGCAGGTCCTTTGGCGAGTGAGCACCATGGTTCAGGCAGCTGCCCACTGTGCATAGGGTGTTCTCCAGGTGGCAGTACATGGGGGTGCCCTCACCCAGCCTGCGCTCTGCAGGCAACAACTTGTCACTCCCCTAGCATGGTGCCCTTGAACTGCCTGGCTATGCAGGCTGGCCTGGCCGCCAAGAAAAGGAAGCTCTGTCCCTCTGCTCTTGGTAGAGGCGGCTGTGGGGCAATGTGTGGCAGCTGCCTCGCCTGGTGTGTATGGCTGGCCTGGGGACACCAGGGTCACTGCTACAGCAGCCCAGCAGCTTCTCACCTGCTGCTTGTGGGGACCTTGGCCTCTGGCCCCTTCTGGTACATGAACCCAGGCAGTGGAAGAGAGGAAGAGCCACAGCATTGTGGCTGCAGCTCCCGATCTGCTCCAGGATCTCCGTGTCTAGTGCTAAAGAATCAGAAGGCATCTGCAAAAAGATAGGCAGGACCCAGGTGATTAAGAACCTGGCGGAGGACAAGGGTAACTTCCCTGAGCCATGGTTGCTGGACAAAACATCCCTGGCAAGATTATTCACCTGAAATTTATAAGTTTTTTTTTTTTTGTGTGTGTGTGTGAGTGAGTAGCACTTAGACAAGTCATGTGACTCCAGCTTGAGCACTCTGAAACAACGAAACTGCTTGCAGGCAGTTTTTATTTCTGCTCTAAAAAGTTACAGGCTGTCCTGAGTCAGAGAGCCAAAAATTAGTTACTCTCTGCTTGGGTAGCCACCCATGAAGACCTTCGTACAGGTGATCAAAGTACTAGAGAAAAGAGTCTTTAGGCCAAGATCACTTGGGAACCCAGACCAAGTGCCCTATATAGTTACGAGGATAAATCCAGCAGAAGAACACACTTCCCCCGATATAGGCCTTTCTTCCTCAAGACCCATGTAGGTTTTGGCCATCAGGAGTGCTCTTCAAAACCAAAGAGCAAGAGAGGATACCAGAAAGAAAGAATGTTCCCTCAGATATGGGGGCACCATCAATTGACCAGGACGTGGTCAACAGCGGGTTACTTCTGACCAGATCTGACTGGGACCTTCATGTGGCAGAAGGTAAGGAGCACCTGAAAGCCCATGCCAGATTTCTTTGGTAAGTCTCAAAGCAGCTACATGAGGCCCCACTAATTTTGATCAAGGCACATGAGATTACACAGGGATCAGATGAATTGCACACAGCCTTCCTAGAATAGCTCATAGAGACATTCTGTCAGTATAGACAAGGCTGTTAGAAACCAGAAAAAGCTTCAGAGGCTAGAGGGACTGCAAGGTAAGTCATTAAAAGGTTTAGTGTAGGTTGCTGAGGAAGTCTACCATATCTGGGGGAAAGAAAATGAGCAGAAAAAATGAAAGAAGATAAAAGAGAGATGAGAGAAAGAAAGGTGACAAGAAAGGAATTTACAAAAATGCTTGGATATAGTAGTTAAGAGAAAGGAGAGAAGAGAAACTCCAATCAAAGGGAGATAGAAAACTCCTTTAAAAGGACAAGTGTGCACATTGCAAGTAAAAGAGCCAGCTGCTGAACCCGAAAGTGCCCTAATAAATGGAAGCAAGGGTCAGGAAATCTCAGGTCTTGAGAAAAACACTCCAGAAATGATAAAAGTATTAGCTCTGAGTGATAGCAACAATTGGGGTATATGGGGCTTGGACCCACCCAACTCTTGGTGGACACAGGGACTCAACACTCCTCCTCCAAGCTGATGGCCCCCATTACCAAGAAAATATCTTGGTTCCAAAGAGCCACTGATACCAAAATGTATTCATGGACTTCCCAAAAACTGGTGGACTAAGAGATGGGCTTGATATCCCATTCATTTATGGTCATCTCAGACTGTCCCTACCTTCTGTTGTGTCGAGACTTACTCCCCAGGATGGGGACCCAGATACATTTCTACTTGATGGGATGCAACTAACTGGCCCAAAAGGAGAACCCATGGGTAGAGGAAAAACTTCTCCTACTGACCCCTGACTGGAGTCATGACAACCTGCTTTACAAGATGAGAGCAGTTTTCTCCATGCTGGACAGAGATAAACTGGAGCTGCTGTGGTGGACGGCATAAACGTCATCTGGGATGAACTTTTACTCCCCACCCTTGGGCTCATTAGCACAGAAAGCAGCCTTGAAACTTGGGGCCACCGAGAAAATCAATATCTACTTGGACAGCAGGTATGCCTTTGCCACAGTCCATATCCACAGGAATATCTATATACCAAGAGAGAGGACTGATCACATCAGAAGAAATCTTAGATCTCTTGGATGTCCTGATGAAGCCAGCAACTGTGAATATTTGTTGCCCAGGCCACTTGAATGGAGGAGACTCAGTGGCCTGAGGCAATAACCATATAGATTAAGTGGCTTGAGAAACAGCTATACAGAAACCTGTCCTGGTTATGAGCCTACAAGAGACACCCTCTGGAGATTGAGACTAGATGAGACTAAGATGGCCTCACTTAAAACACAGAAAAAAAGAAAGAACTCAGATTGCTAGCCATCCTGCCAACTACTACCTAGAGAAAAAGTGGCAATGGTGCACACAAGAAGGGAGAACTCTACTCCCCAGAAAACAAACAAAAGACTTACTAGACTAAATGCACAGATGGACTCTTGAGATATAAGTGCATCCCAGCAGTCAATGGATCTAAAGCATATAATGGACCTTAGGTTTTGGGCCAGAGAGATAATAGAACAGTGTAAGGTATGCCAGCAAGCAAAGGCTTATGAGGCTTAGAGTAAACAGAAAAAAATACCTAAGGGAGAACAGCCTAGAGTATATTGAGAGACAAATTTTGTAGAAGTTAGGCCAAGAAAATATAGATACCTTCTAATATTTGGAGATACTATATCTAGATGGGTTGGGGCTTTTTTCCACCAAGCAGAAAAACAGTTACTGTGATAACCAAGAAGATATTAGAAGAAATCTTCATGAGATTTCGAGTGTCTGAGGTAATTAAATCAGATAGCAGTCTTGCTTTTGTTTCTAAGGTAAGTCAGGGATTATCAGAGATATTGGAGACTAATTGAAAGTTCCATTGTCCACACTGTTCCCAGAGCTCAGGACAGGTAGAGAGAAGGAACAGAACCCTAAAAAGAGACCTTAATGAAATTACCACCAGAAATTGGTGCTGGCTGGGTGGTGTCCCTTGTCTTGTCCCTGTTCCAAGCCTGGAACACCCCTCTTGTGTGAGACCCCTACTCTTTTGATTACAGCTGTTGATTCATCCCCCACCCCCAGAAATGACTTTTCAGGCTAATAAGAGGCTGTTCCTGGTGCTGTTGACCATCCCGACCTTTGTTGAGGTAGATGGATTAACTGCCTGATTTCACATAACTCAGACCACCTAATTCCAACTGGACAGCAGCTAGACACCTTAGTATCCCTCTCAAGCTCAAGATCACCTGCTGTTCTACAAGGTCAAAGAGCAGCAGGTTTTGACTCCTGAGATATCCCCACCCTAGAGGCACACAGGTAAAGATTACCCAAATGTCAGAGATAAGAGACTTTTGAATCTAAACCATGTCACAAATGCTGCCTTAGAGGGTGGGGCTTAGGGTGAATGACAGCTTGTGATTCCAGGATTGGAATCACCTACAAGAAAAAGGGGGGAATGTAGGACTTTCAGGTCTTGGTTTAAATTTTAAGATTAAAAGAACCCTACTGTCCCAGGACACATCCCAGGAGGATCACATTCTTTAGTCAGAGTATATTTGCTGGAATAACATTCAGAAGAGAAAGAGAGGACTGAATAACATTTCTCAGACCACAGGGAAGAGAACCTACCTGTGGGTGGGGAAGGCCCAGAGCATGGAGACACATTCCAGAATGAGAGGTGGTCAGGAGGGAGGTAATGTGCAAATCTGAGTCATCTATAGACTGGACCAGAGAAGGTCAGCCTTTGTGGCCCTTTGTGGTTGCCCTTGTGTACTCTGTATAAAAACAGCTCCTAGATTTTTGGGAGGTTCTCTTGTCTGCATGCAAGAAAACCCTGTTGCATCAGTATCATTAAACCTCATGTTGTTACAGCAAAAAAAAAAGATAGACATGTCCTCAGAGTAAAGTGGCTAGAAATTTTCTTTCCAAGCTAACAAACCCAAGATGCAAGCTGAAGAAGCCAATCTAATCTAATAAAATAGACTTTCAATTAAAACTAACCAAAAGAGACATGGAAGGTGACTTTATACATATAAGAGTACAAACTACCAAGATGATATGTCAATTCTGACCATCTATGCCCTGAACATAAGGGCAACCACATTTGTAAAAGAAATATTGCTAAAACTTAATTGCTCATGTAACCTCAAACAATAATAATGGCAGGCTTTAACACCACAGACTCCCCAACTGACAGATCTTCCAGACAAAAGATAAACATAGAAATAACAAAACCAATAGATATTAGAATCAAATGGAACTAAGAGACATCTATAGAATATATACACAAGCAACAAAAGTATATACATTTTTATCTCATTACTTCAAGGATCCTTCCCCAAAATTGATCATATTGACAGTCATAAAGCAAACCTCAAGAAACACAAATCATTTAAAATAATGCCGTGTATCTTATCAAATCCCCATGGATTATAGCTGAACTTCAACAACAACAGAAATTCCAGAAAACCTAAACACTCATGAAGAAATATTTTCACCAACTACATATTTACACAGAGTGATGATTTACAAAATGTATAATGAACTCAAGAAAGTAGATACAAACGAAGGAAATAACTTGATTTCTGAATGAAAAATTATCAGTAAAGGACCCTCTAATGGCCAAGCATAGACTGTGTAAAAAGACAAAAAGAGAATGGAAATTACAAAATGGAATTTATTTGAAAACTATCATAAAACTCACTCAGTTATTAAAGCCACCACTACTTGTCTAAAAATAACAGGAAAAGCCTCCAATACGGCTTATCTAAGTTAGAGGACTTGTTTCTAGTACAGTGATAGTAGCACTTACCTGTCATGTTTTAAGAAACTTCTAAAGGATCTGAAGATTTTTTTCACCTGAACTGGTATATATGCTCATGATACAATTACATTTACCTTGGAAAACATTCACTTACATGAAATAAATATGAAATATTTTTTTCAGAAAGAAGATAAATTGAGTAGGGTAATGTAGCTAATGAGTTAAAATCATTTGCTTGTAAGCCTGAGAACAATCTATTGTTAAACAAGACACACAGAAGTAGAAAACTGCCTCCAACTTATTGCTCTATGATTTCTATAACAATGAATACACACACACTCATATACATAAATTAAAATAAAACAAACATATAATTATTTCATTTAAAATGAGTCTACAAGGATAATCCCCCCTCCTTTTTTTTGTAAAACTGAGAAAGTCACATAATCAACCATTCAAAGTTGTTCTTCCTAGAAAAATCAGACAAACCAACAAACTGAAATTGTAGCACCATTAAGAAAGACATTTATCAGTAATGTTTAACTTATACACAAATGTTAGAACAGTATTCATAAACATACATAAATAGAAAATAAAATGAAGTAAAACTGGGCAAGATACATATTTTATATTGTGCCACAACTTCTAAAAAATGTTTTTAAATTTCAGAAAAATTGAGAGAAAAATATTCACTGATCCTCTTAGCATTCATATACTCTCACTCAGTACTATAGTCATTCCTAAGAGCAGTACATCTCTTTCTTTGCCTTATGGGGACTCATAGTATGCCTCTTTACTTGTCTAGGTTGAGGGTTGAAGAGTAAGTGAGTGATGATGGATGATGTGTAGTTTTTGATTACTTTGTGCAAAAGAGTCAGACCTTGACACTCTTATCTCAGATTACCTTGACAGGGTGGTGTCCCATTATTTGTTGCTGTCATAAGAAGCATTCTAGCCAAGTGGCATAGGGAAAGGTGTTTATTTGGTTTAGAACTTCAGGTTATAGTATATATTGACAAAAAAATTAAGAAGATATATCCTTAAATAATGATGTCTGCAGTCAAGAGCACAGAGAGATTATTGTACTACCACAGTACTCCTCTCACTTGCCTTAAACAGAATCTTTGCATAGACTGTCTACCTTTCTCTTGTACTCATTACCCATAGGTCTACCCCAATTTGTTTCCAGTGACTCTACAGGCAGAACAATTGACTTTCATTAGTGTATAATATCCCTGGACACTGCCATGCTTCCACCTTGATGATAATTAACTGGATCTCTAAAACAGTAAGCTAGACCCAATTAAGTTTTCTCATAGAATTGCTTTGGTCATGCTGTCTTTTCACAGCAGTAAAACCCTTACTAAGATATCTATATTGTAGTATCTAGAAAACAGTTTTTTAAATCTCTTATCTGATAATATTTTTGTATAGATGATATCTTTGCATAGATGTCTCCATGTTTCATTCTTCTACAACACATAAGAACAATATTAACTCTAATTTTACTGCAAAGAGAGGGTTTACAGGAATATATGAGACATGAAAAAGTCACACAGAACTTATGAGAAATATGAGAAAATTCCTTAGTATTTCAAAACAGCCTGGGGGCCTTCTTCTGACAAAAATGACATGAGCTATTTGTACACCATCCATCATGGAGAGACTATTCTAGAGAGTGCCTTGAAAAATAAATGCCTGATATGACAGATTGATGTGCTCTAAACTTACCTACATATGACCCATTTGACAGGGGCAGAGCAAATCTAATGAGTAGAAAAAGAGATTTTAAAGGTATAGAAAAGTATTTTCGCAAACTATACATGCTATAAAGGATATGAGACCAAAGTTAAAATTACTATTAGATGAAATTGGGATTGAAGGCCTACTAAATATTAGGGCAGATATAATGACAATTTTAACAGATTCTTGGGATTCAATTTGGACACCACAAAATTATGTATGCTTTAGCTAGGGATTGGTACATTGTCTCAGATAAAATGGAGACTAAATAGATTTAATGTATTGAATCAAAATGTTAGGTATTAAGATAAAAGTTATATGTGGCAGATATAGCCTTGGAATTATGTGGAAGAAATTTGTTATAACAGTGGAAAAAACAAATAAATGTTTCTACAACTTCATGAAAAAGCCGGAAAACAGGGCATGTTTTTGATAAAGATTTTAAAAATGTTATAAAAAATAATTAAAGACTGTTCATCATCAGGATATGGGATATACTGACTCTCCAAATGTTTGAAGTGGGTTACTTCCACACTCCAGTGAAATGGTTAATTAACAAACATTTGTCATGTAGAACAATGACCATTAACTAAGAAAAAGTTACAGGCCCTAGAATAGTTGGGCCTGTATAGAAGAGTTCACCTGAGCTTAGAATTCTTTATTTGTCATTAAAACGTTCATGAAGTTGTGAATTTTAACAGACTTAAGAGATATAACTAAGATCATTTAGCCTGTTTATTCTCTGTAAGATGAATTATCCTTAATATTTTTGTTGTTGAAGTCACAATTTATCTTAGTGATTAAGTTAAAGACTGCTTTTTAAAACCATATTCCTAAAAGAAAAAGGTAAAAAAACTATTCCCTGTGCCCACATTCATCAATAAAAGATCCTATAAAAAGATATCAATGAAAAGTTATAGCATAAGCAATTTTTAATTTAATTTTTATAGAATATTTTATTTACATTTCAGGTGTTATTCCCTAAACAGCCTTGTTATTTGTCAGTAATTTTTAAAACAGACACAAAAACAATAAACAGTTTTTCCACTCTGTAATTTATCATGGAATGAATGTTATACTATCAACTAATCACAATAGTGATAACTTAAAATAAATACTAATTGAAATAAAACTATTTTGCTTTACTGGATTTTAAAACTTGGTTCAGAAAAAAAATACAAAGAGGAGACAATTAACTACTTAGAATATAAGATAGGTCTACAGAAAAGTCAGTAACGGAAAGTACAGTTTAGACAAGAGCAGATACAAACTGTTAATTATTACTGGCAGATATATTATCCTTAATATTTTTCTTGTTCAAGTCACATTATACCTTAGTAATTAACACTAAGCCTTTGCTCATCATTGAATTATTGGTCCTCAAGAGGTATTTATGACTATCATTGGGATAACTTTACACATTAAAATTGATAATGGCCTAGCTTATGTATAGAGTAAAATGAAACATTTTTTACATATTATAATAATAAAATGTACTATGGGTATTCTGTACAATCCTACAGATCAAAAAGTTGTGAAAAATCTAACTTATTCAAATAAGATAAAGATAAAACTAAAGAGGGATATGCAATCTCCTAAAGATGGATTACATAATGCTTTATTAACTTAAAAAGTTTGAATGTCAGTAAATCAATCTTAAAATCTTGACTCCTGACATGGAAAGTACAATGGAGGAGACCTAGAAGACAGTAAAGCAGCGGAAGATGTGAAAGTTGATCCTCTCACATGAGAACAGCTCAAAGAGAGGTGAAAACACCTTTGAATACTTATTACCTCTTCATGATTATAATATTTGTGGTAACTATACATATAACAATGGTCAAAACTTTTTTCCTGAACACCTCCAACTAGCTGTGGGACAAGTGGAGGAGACAAAAATGTCTCTACAGTAGCTAATGAAACTTTTTGGAAACACTGGATTTCCTGATTTATTGTTGCATGTTATCCATTCATAAAGCATAATTGAGGATATGAACCAATATTACAATTTCTTTATGTAGTCCAAAATGCCTCTGTCATTTTATTTAACACAGAAGGTCCTTGGTCTGCACATCTTACTTATTCAGGTATAATTTATCCCTCTCAGGTCTTTAATTGGTTTGAAAAATAGAAGAATAATAGACTTCATAAGTCCAGAGCTCAACATTTAGCAGTAAAGTTCTGATATTATAAAGCCCCAAATTTAAATTTAATTTGTCTGCCTTAAAAGTATAAATTTTAACGCAATTTTCATTGTGCTTGTTAGACACAAACCCTCTACACAACTTAGGATTCAACAAGATAGAGTGTAGAAGTACTATGTTGAAAGTCATTAAATACAAATAAACTGGACATTGTAATAATAATTCTTACAGTGACAGTTCTCATAATTTCTTATTGTATAATGTTTACAGATATTAGGGATAAAGTCCCTCTTTAAATTAAAAGCAGAAAATGTTAGAATAAGTTACACCAATGAATATTGTACATAGTGGCTTGGAAATTGTTTCCCATGATTCATACTTGTTATTTGCCACAAAAAAATCTCTGCAATGTAATAATTTTGAGTGGTTTTTATTGCAATGCTTTCTTTTTAGCGTTTTCCTTTTTCACTTAGTTGGCTTCCTCTGATGTAACCTGTGAGGATCAGCTTAAATTGTTTTTCATTTTAAAAGTTTTTTGCTTTATATAATTAGACAATTCATCCCTAGAGAAAATCAAGGCTGAGCTCTTAATGTTAGTAGTCTTTGCTGAAGTCATAATGCCTTCGGCTAGTGAAGAATATGAAAAATAAAACATATTTCTGAACTTGTTTTTCACTTGAATAGAGGGCTCAGCCACACAGTCCAATGGAAAGGATAGTTTCAAAATTCCCAATGGCTTTCCCAATCCCATAGAATAATTAGTGGGACAGACTGAGTCACCAACATACATGATTGCAAAAACATGAACCAAGAATATATGTATTAGATACTGTATTCTGCAACAAGAAGACCAATGTACTAATAGAATGTTCTCCTGGATTTTAATCTTCCAGCTCTTGCAAATTCCAACATTTGTCTCTGCTTTTACCTATAATATCAGTAGATGCTTTTACATAATCACTGAAGAGTTTCACCAGGAAGGAGATGTTGTAATTGGTGCATTTTTCCCTCTTCATACTTTCTACACTGGGAAGAAAACGCCACATTCAACTCTACCATATCAATATTTGGACAATTACATTCAGTGAGTACAATTATTTACTTTTCAATTTCAGAATTTTTATGACTTAGTTGGTGTAGTCATTAAAATTTACTTATTCTTTATTTTATTTTTGACAAATTTACTCAATATTTTTAATGTTTTTATCAATTTTATATTGCTTTTCAATTATTTTCCTCATTCAGGGGGAAATGAAATGTTAACTTTGTATTCATTTTAGTAAATTATTGATAACTATAACCTCCTGTTTGCCATACTTTTTATGCCACAATGTCTGAATAGTTTTCATTGTTATTATTTCAAAGGATGATTTATTGTAAGTCTGATATTGTTCATATCATTTTGGAAGTCTTGATTGTGCCTGTGATGTTAGATGATGTTATTGAATGCAGTAAGTTCCAAGTGTTTGTTGTGATGCTTGAGTGAAGAGGCCATGTGTGTTACATGAAGCTGATTCCACAGTTAGAAATCTCACAATTAGAAGTTGTGAATACTTCTGTTTTCTTTAGATATTGCATCTATCTCATATTTTATTATAAGTGTTTGTTTGATAATTTAATTTTTATTCTCAGACAGCTTTTCTGTGTTTACCTGTTTACTCCATTGGTTTGCAGTAATTATTCTTGTTTTTATATATGTATCTAGCATGACATAGTGAGTATGAAAGTTTTATCTTGGTGTTGTTTCTTAGCTTTAGTTAAATAATTCAGGTTAATGGGTAGTGTCAGACAAGTATTGCTCAGTAAATATTCATGTATGTTTCTTAATAAAGTAAATAAGATGTTTTTATCTAAACCAGACCTTGCCTTCCCAAGAATACTTTCTTAGATCTGTATGGATATAGGCAGTATGGCATGGAAATAGAACAAATACAATTATAAATACCTGTGAATACATGAAGAAATGTGTTGGAAATCAACAAGAAGAAAATGACCAAAAGATATAAATGAAAATTTTTAGAACTTCTAAAAGTAAATTTGTCAAAATAAGTGGTTAAAAAAAAAAACAAATAATGTGTGAAGGTGAATTATGCTCTGTGTGACAACTCTCTGTGTTTGGTAAAAATCTTTAAGGTTTTAAGGCATTAAATCAAAGAGAGTTGAGGAAAAAATTGTTTAGATATAAATTAAACTTCATGGTTTATTTCTTTGACAGATTTATTTTGAATTTTAAAACATATCAATCATGGTTATATAAAATTTCTTATTTGGATAAAACATTTCATGGAATTTCTAATTTTTAGGGAATCAAATTTTTACTAAAAGGAAAAAATATTTTCTCATATGCATAGTAGATGAGACAACTTTGGTTGTTGGGTGGGGCCTCTTTTACTTCATTATAATTAATGTTCCTTATAAATCCACATTTCTGGTGCTTTTTCCTTTCAGGTAACAATATGTTTCTCTTTCTTTTGCATACCAGAAAGTCTTTCATGGAAATCACTCTTCTTCCAGATATGTGAGCAATTAGTTTGGTTTAGTCATTATAAATAAGACAACTGATTGCTGTGAAAAACATTGAACTTGCATAAAGTCAGAAATATATACACTAAATTAATGACAAAATTCAGTCAATTTTATTATAATGTATTAAGAATATTTGCTGTGTAGAGTATTCCTTATGAGTATGGAATAATTTTAAGAGAAATGTGGCTTATTTTATATTTTCAAACTTGTTATTACATCCATTATTTGCATGTGTGTACATACTTTTGACATAACCCACATTTGCAGGTGAAGGTAAAACTGTTCAAACAAACGTTCTCATTCTGCAACGTGTGTGCTAAGATCACAATTAGGTCCTGAGGTCCAGTACAAGAATTCTGAAATTCATAAGTTGTATTATTGTCCAGTATGTTCAATCCCTTGGCTGTCTTATCTTGAATCGTTCCAAGTCAAGTTGTCAATTTTCTCTAGGGATCTATGAGAGTGATATATTTTCCTTCTCATCAAGTAAAATATGGGTTTGGACAAATATGTCAAAATTAATTTCATCAAATATATTCATTGTCTTGCTCATAGCTTGTTAAAATTGATTTATCCCAAGAATTCAATTCTAAGCATATTTTAAAATAAACTTTATTATTTTACTGGAGCTATGTACCATTGTGAACAATTTTACATATTAAACAACAAGCCAATTTTCTAGGACATTTTTCATATAGATAACACCTTCTGGATCCTTTCTATCATTTTCCCTTATGTATATGACCAATGAATATGGCTCCACTCCTAACTATAATGTGATGTTTATTTGGCTTTCAGTACAAAAGCATTTACTGAATCTTGAATGCAAACACAATTCCTTCATGGCCTTATTATCATTACTTTTATTAACTACAAAAGCTCTTTCTTGCTGTCTACCTTGTTGTAACCACTGTCCTTTATTACATTTGCACTTATCATTGTCAGTGAGGTCTTGTTTCTGGGCTCTATTTTTCTCTGTGTGTATTCTAAGAAAGACATAATCTGCAGAGGTATATTTGATCAGAATTAAAAATACAAAGAAAAGCAAGCAGCTCATAGCATATAGTGTACTCTTTGTGGCATAAATTTCTTTGGCAATTTCTCACTGTGTTAAGTCCAAGTAAAGTTGTGAATTTTCTCTAGGAATTTATGAGAGTGATATATTTTCTTTCTCATCAAGTAAAATATGGGTTTGAACATATATGTCAAAATTAATTTCATCAAATATATTCATTGTATTGCTCTTAGCTTGTTAAAATTGATGTATCCCACAAATTCAATTCTAAGCAATTTTCTTTTTAATAGACTTTATTATTTTTCTGGAGCTAAGCATCACTGTGAGGACTGACCCCCTTTTTGTCAGCACTGTAAGGATTATTTTACCATAAAGCATATGCTTTAAAAACTTGGTGTGCAAAAGAGAGTGAACAACTCTGTTTACTAAAGTTGCATATGATCATTTTTCTGTGATTGTAGATTTTGAGTACCTCTGTTCTATTAGTAGTGATAATTAATTGATACTCACATGTACAGAGTTCTCAAAAATTATATGTATCTTTAAATGTTTATATGTATTTATTTGCATATATAATATTTATTCATAAGAAAGTGTCATTGATTTATTTCTCAAATTAACATCCTACTTATCAATTTCCCTTCATATTATATTATTTCACTTACATTTTATTGTCTGTTTTACTTTAAATAATTTTTTGTAATTTTTATTATTTTTTTGTGATATCAAAGCAGTTTATTAACCATTCAAATAAAAATGAGGTTAATTTCTAAACACATACGTGCATTCACAAAATAGCATTATAAGTAATATCAAAAAATGTACTCAAGTAGGTAGAATAAGCAATTTTTCTATACCCAGGCTTCCAGGCAGTAGATCATACTTTTTTGTTATGTTTCAACACCTCTATTGCTTGCCATCATATTGATATTATTATGACTACTTATTTTTTCTTCTTGTGTGTATTTGTGAATGTGCTTATGTGTGAATATATGAACCTCTCATGTTTGTATCCATCGAGTCCAGTACTTGTATTGGATCCTCAAGATTTGGACGTTTGTGATCTGCCTAATATTATTTCTAGGAATGGAACTTGAATACTTTGGGAAAATGACCCCCTAAATTGCTAAGCAAGTCCTCCTCCCTACCATAAAAATTATCCATGCCAATCTTAATAATGATAATATATTTATACCTATTAGCAACTCAGTGTATTAATCATATTCCTCCACCTAATCCAGTACCCACCCTCTCTGCCCATACTTCTCGTTCACAAATTTAGAATTTGTCAGCAGCTTTCATAGGACAAGCTAATAACTAGTAGGTGATCTTCCTGAAATGACTTTGCTTTTGATTACATTTATGACAAAGCTCCAATTGTCAAAGTATAGAAATAAATCATTTTAGAAAAGATTTTTGCTATTAATATGCTTTTCCTGTTATTATTAAACATATATAACAACCACTAGCTATTTTCCCATCCTTTGAGCAGATCTCTGGAGATCCAGGAAGATGCACTGTCTTGTAGTGATGCTATATAAACTAATAGCTGACTTCTAAATTCTTAATAATGATCTTATAAAAATTCTAAAATTATATTTGTGTTTATTAAGCTTTATTATAGTGTGACTCAAAATTAGGTCCTTTTCTGATAGTCAAAGCTGCCTTGAGAACTTTGCTAGTCCCTCATGTGTCACCTGTTAATTTCTTTTAGATAGTAACCAGAATTCTCCTACTCAGATCACAGTCTAATAAGTTGTACAACAATTAAGCATAGGTCATAAAAATGGAACTACAATTTACTATAGGTGTTAGGACAGAATATAAAATATTGACTCAGTTTATCTATGCAAAACTTCATTAACAACTTACTTATGGCTTTTAACTTGAAAAGAACCTGTGGAGCTGTGACAGATGATGAATATTTAGCCAGATAATTACTTCTAATGGATATTCATGTAAACATTCTGTGTTGTAAACTTCTATTTCAATTTATGTTTTCATTTTATGTGTGAGCTTGTGATTAACTTTTTTACATGTGAATAATATGTATCCTAAAAAAATGTATAAGTGTTGAGGACAAAGAGAAAGGTCAGAGGAACTGAACTGAGAACATTTTTAGACAAAACACTTCTTAGACAAAGAGAAGTTAGAAAAACATTTTTTATTGCCCCACTTAGGATCTTTCTGCTTTTCCCACTTTTCTAAGATATCTTTCATCAGAAACATTTTACAACATAGAAACAAAATCTATAATCACTTTGCAAAGTGTCCCTTTTTCTTCCTGAGACATTCAACCAGCAGACTGAAGGTCAGAGCTGTGCAGTTCCTGCTGAGATAGATCAAAAGCCACATTACTTAATCCCTAGTTGCCTGGCTACAGATGTAAATCTTCTAAACTAGAAGCTTCTTGCCCTCAGAAAGAACAAGAACGTTTTTTAGTACTTTTAAAATTTATCATCAGCATTTCAGTATAGGTAGGGTGCTAGAATATTTGGAGACCCTAAGACTTTAAAGCCATACTAGAGTCCTATTCTTTGCCTTGTTCAGACTCTCTCCAGGCCAGGAAGCTCTCAGCATCTAAATTGGAGCCTAGGAACAGGGATTTTCCTGGAACCTGGAAGGTAAGTTCACAGGGATAGGACTCTCAACTGGGTCTTGCAAAAGCCTCTTGGCCAGGGAGTGCATGATTATGGAAAGTGAGACATAGGAATTGATATTGCCTACTGCCATCATCAGAGGCTGATATTGGGTAGAATCAGTGCCTGGATTATGCTGGGAGCCATCAGCTCTGGGTAGAATTGCTTGGTACCATCAGGCAGTTTTACCTTCACTTCTGTTGGGAGCTATTATCACCAACCTTAGATCAGGACCCATCAGCTCTGGGTTGTGTGCAATTTTCATGTTTCTTTCAAAATGGGACAAATTAAATCTATTGACAGAAAGTTTATAAATGTTATGAAGCATACTCTTCTTAAAAAGGCCATTAAGGCTGGCACTAGCAAGCTGACTGACTTTCTTAAGTTTGTACAAATGGTCAGTTCTTGGTATCCAGGAAGGTGAATGTTAGATATGGATTAATGTGAGAAAACAGGGTTAGATATTAAAAACTGCTTTACAGAGAATGAAAGGTTAGGCATGCCCCTTACATCCTTTGCTATTTGGACTGTGCTCAGGAAGTTGTTGGGAGATGACAAAAAAAGGCCATATGTGCCCAGGAGACATTAGATTCACCTCCTTGTGAGGGGACTCCCTTACTACTGTCTCCATCAGGATCTAAGAACAATGTTTATTCCTTGACATAAACATCTGAGAAAAGTAGCTCAGGAGAGGGTAGTGATAAATCAAAAGAAGAAAAATCAACCTCAGAAGAGGAAACTGACTCAGGAAAGAAACTAACAAAATATGAATATAAATGTCCTACTCTGCAGCATTTAAATATAAGTAATTTTATAAGACATCCTGAAAAAAAAAGAAACCAACGTGGCCTATAGGATCTGCTGCTGCTGCTGTACTCCCAACTCAGTATCAGGGCAAATAATTAGGTTGTTTCCCAGTGAGAATGAAGAATAACAAATAGGATAAGGATCCCTTATAAGAATCCTTGCCATTTAAATTGCTTATAACACTTCATGATAAATTTAAAATAGCCAGTGCCTGCCTAACTAAAGATGAATTTTTGCTATGTCTGGATATATATAAGAACTTGGTTCAAAAAGGGTTATCTAAGATGTCTGAAAGAAAAGAGAAGGATGAAAGTGTTATCATATGAAATATTTATGGATATGGGGAATGGTTTCAAAGAACAACTCACTGAAAAAAGAAAGTTCTAATAAAAATAGAAACTTGAGCATCATGAAGATGCTTTTCTAATAGAGATACAAATACCTAAAGGCTTGTTAATGTAATACAGAAACCAAAAAAAAAATGTGTTGAGGACTCTGTTTGTCTGCTGATAGAGGCTCTGAAGCAAAAGATGTTTTTTTTTTTTTTTAAAAATCTGGCCTGTGTCAATGCTACACCCACTTGTCAATTCCTTCAGTAGACAATTAAAAATGGGAAATTAATTTAAAGCATGTGCTGAGGTTGTTACTTTATATTTTCAAGGTGAACCCATTACAAGAAACTCACCAGGCCAGAAGACTACCCAAAATCTTATTAAGATTTCATTTTTCTGTGAGTTGTTCCTTCAAACCATTTCCCATATCCATAAACATTTCATATCTTAACTCTTTCATTCTTCTCTATTCTTTCTGACATCTTAGATAACTCTTTTTTTTGAATTTTTATTTTTTTGGATATTTTATGTACTTCCATTTAGGATTTTATCCTATTTCCTTATTCCCCCCATGAACCCCTTGTCACATCCCCATCCTTCTTTTTGCTTTTATACCATTTTAATTTCATCAAGTATTAAGGTCAGTTCTAGGTTGAGGAACTTGCCAAACAACAGATGCAAATATTCAAGGAACAAACAATACAATAAACACCAATGGTTAAAGAACATGCAAGGCAGTAAACAGAGTCCCATGATCACTCCCATGATCACTATTTCTAAGGACTTAACAAGATGACAAAAATACCTGAGCCTACTTTCCTGTCCTAGCCCAAAGTCATTTTCATGTCTGAAGCCTACTTCTTTCTTCTAGCCTAAAATTTAGAATCCTGTCTGAAATTACTTTTTTGTCTAGCCTAATATTTAGATTCCTACCAGAAATTACTTTTTTGTTCTAGCCTAGGATTTAGATCTCTGCTTGAAATTACTTTTTTGTTCTAGCCTGACCAGTCCAGCTGGACAACCAAGTAGGACTCTTAGACCCTGTGAAGTGGACTAAGATGTGTGTCAAAATAAGGAGGCACAGCAAGTCAAGATCAAGCTGGCAAAGATTTTATTGTTCACATAGGTCATATACTCTGAAAACAGGATATAGGGAGGGGCAGGAAGGGAAAGTAGCTTTGCAGATGGAGGAAGCTGGCTGCAGCTGTGAAGTGTAACTAGGTTATATCTGTTGTTCCCACAAAGCCTTGCCATTACCAGAAGTTTTAAAAGCATCTATCTAGCAGGATATGAACTGAATCTAAAGATCAGGAGGAAGGGTTACTAAAGTGGGTTGCTATGAGGCCTTGTTTGAAGTTCTTAGAACTGAAAATACAGCAAGTGAATTATGGAAGGTAAGCAGAAAGAATAGTAGATAGGAGAGCCAAGGTGTTTGCCAAGAATAAGGCATGCCTTTCCACATCTCCCCCTCCCCTGTATAATAAAGTGCTGGAAGCATGGAGGGGAAAGTAGAGGCCTGATCCCCTCTGAGTTTCAGGTGTTGTACTGAAGGGCTAAGCACTCCTTGGTTGGGAGGCTAAGCCACAGCCTCCCAGATGCTTTTTCAAGGGGACAGAAAGGGGACAGGAAGAGTGACCTAAACCAATCTGTATGCAATCAGGAATGCTTCTCAGGATCCCATCTTTGAGCACAAAGAAAGAGGTATTCGTGCAATACTTTGCCTCACACCCTCTAGCATCTCCCTTTACAGAGGAGGAACAATGGTATCAGTGGTGCCTTTAGAACATCCCACAAAGGCAGCTGCTCTAGGGAATTTGGGGGAGTTTGAACTTTGAAGCAACATGTCAGGGCTGGTGCTTGACAACTTCTGGAGTGGGTTTATCATCAGAGTCCAATTTTAAGTAATGGACCTGGAGTGGCCTAGCTGCCAGGTTGTCTACCTGGGTCTTTATGAGAGTAGCAAGGCAAGTGAAGGCCCAGGGACCAAAAGAAATGAGCAAGAGAAGGCCAATGAGAGGTCTAAGGATAGAAAGGAGCAAGGTAGAAAGCCAAGGTGAGGTAGAGAACCAGTTCTTAGACCAACTCTTGTTTTTTTTCCCATTTTCCTCACTCTCTATCTTTTCTCTAAGTCCTCTCGAACTCTGCACATGCTATCTTTTACTGCCCCTGATTTATCTGCAAAGAAGCATCAGTCTTCCTTTTAAGCAGTGCAGAGTCCTTCCTGTTGGAGGAGCAAGAGATCTAGGACTCATCTATTCTGGAGGACAACTTTAGCTAAAGATCGAAGTGACTCACTAAGGGCTTTGATGCTCTGCTGTAGCTCTCTAACATCTTGATCAATGGTGGTACTAAGCTCAGAGTAGTGCTGGTTGGAGAGAACAAAGGAGAAAATTCTAGTCCCAGGACCTACCACCCTCAGCCTCAAGATGACTGCAATCGTCACTGCAATGATGGGCTCTTGCTTTTGTCAGAGGAGAACTTCATCGTGTCTTGAGGGTGAGGTCCAGGAAAGGCGCTCCTCTTGGTTCCATAAGTGGATAAAGTCATCTGAGGAGTAACTGGCTAACTGCAGGAGAACCTGTACAAAAGATCCTTTGAAGCCATAAAGGTGGTAAGATGTATGCATGGAGTGGGTCCAGAGGAGCAGGCCCACCATGTATCCTCAAGAGGACATAAGGTAAAAGTTGCCTGTAAAGTTAAAAGAGGTTTGAGTCTGATTGTAATGCAAGCAGAGGTAGGAGGCAGTTTGTTCCCAGGAGGTGTGAAATAGGTACCAGATCCCGAGACCATCTCCAAAGAAAATCTTTTAAAGGAGGAATGTTGCCTGTTGCGGACCACAGTACCCCACGTTTGGGGGCCAAAATGTCTCAAACCTTTCTGTCAATGTTGGGACCTGTACTACCAAAAAGCCTTGGGGGCTAAATTGTTAGAGCCAGTACTGCCCCAAGTTGCTCCGGTCTGCATGTCGGGGTTCAGCAAGAGAAAGTGAGGATGGACTCATAGAATGGAGACCAGAGAGAGTGTGATTCAATCCCGTTTATTCTTCAGTCTCTCTTCCTAGTCCAAGTCCCAAGTCTTGAGTTCCTAATCCCTAGTTCCTATTCCCTAGTGACTCCAAGTTCCAAGTTACTTCTTCCAAGTGCTAAGTGACTAATGTCTAATTCCAAGTTCTTCCTCCAAGTGCCAAGACTCAAGTGCCTACTACCTAATAATTCTTCTTCTGAGCTCTCTAGTCCAAGTGTCTTCTTCCTCAATGCCTAATTCCTACTGACTTCTTCTGTCTGCCTCTTACCTTTTATCTGTCTCTCTTCTAAGCCACACCTCTAAGTCACTCCTTTAATCCTGCCCTTAGGTCTTGTCTCTAAATCTGATCTCTAAGTCACACCCTTAAGTCACACACCTTTAAGTCTCACACACCCAAGGGAAAATCCTGGGTATCTAAAGCAAGATGTTATCAGAGTGTACTCAGCTGTTTTAGGCTATTGTAATCAAGTCTGTTGTCAGGGTATATGGCTCAATATGGCTGCAAGGATGATAGCCGCCTTCTGTCAGCTCCCCACAGTTGCCAATGGCAGAAACTATATTTTGTGGAGATAGTAAAATTATTATGGATAGCAATTCTTATATAGAAAGGAGGGAAAGAATAATAGCAAAGCCAGCACTCTTGCGTGAACTCTGGGTGAGAATCATTGATGGCAGCAAACATATGTTCTACCAGAGAAAAGACAAGGTGTGAAGAAAAATGATGAGAAACTGTTGTTAATGAGGGAGTCGACTCTGGCGAGGCATGATCCTGTGAAGGAGAAGCGGGAGGAGGAGGAAGTTGAGAGTTGGAAGGTAGGGCAGGTTGGTGAGAAACCGAAAATGGATTAGGTTTTATAACGACAGAGGAAGTTTTATGTGGAATTTCTTTGAGAAGTTTGCTGCATAGGGATGATGGATGTTAGTCAATGGCCATGTCAGTTTGATGGGCAAGCCGGTTGGAAACAGGGTCACTATCAACAGCAGGATCATCATTCTTGGGGGGAGCATTTTCTGTGGAAGAAGCAGAAGGGAGAGCATCCTCAGATGAGGCTTGAGGCTCCTGTCTGGGAGGGAGTAAAACAATTTGCTTAACCTAACATTCTGGAAGCCATCTAAGGCCATCATTAGCCTGATCATAAATGTAGGCAAAACCTCATCCACAAATGAGGACAGGATCAGGTCCATTCCATTTATTGGTAAGTGGTTCTTTCCACATCACCACGTCACCATGACATTAATCCCCTTGGTGTTGGCATGTCAAAATCAATCAGCTGCAGAGTGGCCACCACTGTCAAGTGTGAGAAAACTGAGGATAATGAGGGCATGTGAGAGGTGATTATGAGGGGGTAGGTGCAGAGAGTAGGGGTGGGGAAGAATGGCCAAGCTTAGTGAGCATGGCTTTAAGAGTCTGATGGTCTCTTTCCACAATACCTTGACCTTTTGGGATACCAGTGATGTGTTTAATGCCAAGTGTAGCACAGATAGTTTTAAAGCTAGATACTGTGTAGCCAGGGCCATTATCTGTTTTTATAATTTTAGGTCAACCCATGACTATTAAACAATTTATAACATGAGAAATAGCATGCTTGGAAGCCTCTCCAGTAAGGGGTGAGGCATAAATGAAGCCACTGTAAGTGTCAATAGATATATGAACATATTTGAGCTTACCAAAACTTGGTATGTGTGTCACATCCATCTGCTATAGGTCATTTGGGAGCAAGCAGGCCTCTGGGATTAACCCCCAAATGTGCAACTGGGTGAAAAGGAATACAAGTCTGGCAGGTCTTAACAGTAGCTCAAGCCTGTTCATGGGTGATCTTAAAGAGTAGGGGAAGAGAATATGCATTGAGGTGATGGAGGAAATGAGCCTGTCATGCAAGCTCAAAAGGATCAGGGTGAGAGGTGAGGTAAATATGGTGTCTTGTAGCCAGATCAGCAAGGCTATTTCCCTCAGAAAGTGGTCCAGGGAGGCCTGAATGAACACGAAGGTGGCCAACAAAGAAGGGGAGCATGCAAGAATGAGTTAGCATTTTCAAAGACAAGTTGTTAAATAAAAGGGCTATTGTCTTCCTGAGGCCCAAGGAGGTGGTGAGCTGTCTCCTCCAAGTGGCTAACAAAACTACTATAAGGTTCCTCATGACCCTGTCTGATATTAGTCAATGCTCCCAAAGCAGTATTCCTAGGCAGGAGTTTCCTCCAAGCTCCCACTGCTGCTTGGCAAACCTGAGCCAAGAGACCATGTGTATAATATCTCTGGGCATCAGATGTATTGTAAGGTGGTTCGCCCATAAGTTTGGCAGCCATGCAATCACGGGTATCAGAGGTTTTGGTGTTACGAAGGGCCAGGTTATGAGCCGCTTCTTGAAATTCAGCCATTCATAATACATAATTTCCTCCCTCTAGTGCACCATGAACCAGCTGAAAAAAATCATTTGGAGTTAACCAAGCCTCAGTAGAGGCCTCCAGTAAGGTGAAGGTAAAAGGGGCATTTGGACCATACTTAGAGGTGGCTGATTTAAGTTTTTCCAGAACTGATAAATCAAGAGTATACACAAGGGTATCTCAGTCTAGGGTCAGCCTCTTGGGGGCAGCTGTGGCCAGAGAATTCTCATCATCTTCATCATCACTAATAGTCACATAGGGGTTAGGATTACGAGGGTGAGCCTCACTAGAAGATGGCTCATCACCTGTGTCTCAAGGAACAGAGGTGTTGCTGTGAAATCAAAGCAGAAAAGTGAGCGCAGGGCCTTTTTAGTTTTCTTCTTAAGGGACTGGGGCCCATCATGAAAGGAATGTTGTTGGCCTGGGGGGAGGGAGAGACCTGCTAATTGTTTATCCAGATCAAGAAGAGTTTTTAAAAGTGAAAGTTGTTCCTGGCGATTATGTACCTAATCTGCAAAGACACTCAAGTCAGCAGTAGCCATAGAGTGTGCCTGCAGGGGGAGTGGTTGTTTGCAAAACTTGATCAAGAGGAGAAGATGGATAGGGTGGTGGGGGATAGAAAGGGGGGGAAGTTGAATAGAGAGTGGCTCGGGATTTTTTTGAGGTTGAAAGAGCCACAATTTCCTCTAAAGGGGGTCAGTCCGGACTATGATATCGAGCAGCTTCCTCGTCAAGGGCAGCTGCATCTCTCAGATTGAGGGGGTTCCTCTCTGCATTCATCCTCAAGACAAATCAAAGAGGGATAGAGAGACTTTAATGGCTTTAGAGGCTAAAGTGGCTTTAATGATTTTCGTGGGCAAAGTTGAAGGTGTCTTTTGAGAAATTTCTACAAGTGGGGGACCCTCAGGACAGGAATTTTGAGAGGGTGGTTGCGAACAAGGGGATTTAGGGGGAGGGTACAAACTTTGACATAGAGCCCTCTCTTCCTCTTCAATGATATTTTGAACATCAGGCCAATTATTGTGAATCTTTAATAAGTCATAAATGAGATTCCAGTAACTAAAAGCTGTAACAGGGACCTGTTTCTGGACCAAAGGTCTTATAATAATCTTGTAAAGAATCACAAACTCTCTTCCACTTCTTCTGATTAATGGTTCCTTCTTGGGGGAACCAGGGACAAAAGTAAACCAAAAAATCAAAAAAATCCCTTTATGTCTTTCTCTTCAAACCTGGCTTCCCGGGTCTCAAGGGAATCCTTAAGCCCTAAAATGAATAAATATTGCTGAGAAATATTCTGACCCATGTCTATATAATGTACCACCTAATTACTCACCAAATGCCTGTTTCAGCATCATGGAACTTCCAGAATCCTGAATGTCAGATCTGCTGCCACTTGAAGGTGGGGTGGTTGTCCCCTCCGGGGGTCTCAGAGCCACACATTGGGTGCCACTTGGCAAGTCCAGCTAAATAATCAAGTGGGACCCTTAGACCCTGTGGAGAGGACAGATGTGTGAGAAAATAAGGAGGCACAGCAAGTCAAGAAGTCTGATCAAGCTGGCAAAGATTTTATTGTTCACACAGGTTATATACTTTTAAAACAGGATATGGGGAGGGGCACGAAGAGAAAAAAAAAGCTTTGCAGGTATAGGAAGCTGGCTGCAGTTCTGGAGTCTAACTAAATTATGCCTGTTGTTCTCACAAAGCCTTGTTGTTACCAGGGGTTCTAAAAACATTTATCTAGCAGGATGTGGGCTAAATCTAAAGATCAGGAGGAAGGGTTACTAAAGTGGGTTGCTATGAGGCCTTGTTTGAAGTTCTTAGAACTGAAAATACAGCAAGTGAATCATGGAAGGTAAGCAGAAAGAATAGTAGATAGGAGAGCCAAGGGTGGGTGTTTGCCAAGAAGGCCTTGCCATAGTTTCCCACACTAGCCTAATGTCAGATTCCTGCCTGCAGCACATTTCCTTATCCTTGGCCAATGTCAGAGTCCTTTCAAGCAGCCCATTTTCTTGTCTTTGGCCATTGTCATTTTCTTGCCTGGCAGCCCAGAAAGCAATCCACATCTCCCCCTGTTCCATTGCATAAATAAGACTGAACATGTCTTAGGTCATTCTGACAACCTTACCTTCCTTACCCATTGTGGAATATGCATTATCAAAAGCAATGCACTTCTGTCTAAGGCTGGTAAGGCTTTGTGCAGAATCTTTTCCATCCTTGGCCTCCCAGCCTGTTAAATTAATAACTCTTTCTGAGGGTCCATTTTCAGTTTCAAGTCACCGACTTCAGCTGACAACATGTTGATGTTGTTAAAGACAAGCTTTAACGGGATAGGCAGGAATAAAAGTATTCCCAGGATGAAAAAAGCTAGCATGATCAAGCTATATATGGTCTTGAAGCTTGACCAAAATGGAAATACTGACCTCAAGCCATGGATAATTTTATCAGCATTACCTACAGAATCAAAGCTCAGGAATAGTATTCTTTTGAATAGTATTCTTTAAATTCATAATCTCACTATGCAAAGTTAAAATATCCAGAGAGGTTTTAGAATTATGCCAAATACCCTACAAGTATCTTTAAACACTTTTCTAATTATAATGACTATCACTGTAAATTTTAGAAATAACATAAATCTATTGGTACTTTGCATGACACTCGAGATGGCTTACTCCTAAACTCTGAACCTCCTTCCAATAATTTGAATAGGATAAAGAACATCAATCCTTTGTTCTAAATATTTATATAAATCCTTTTGTATAAACACATTAGTAACCTTTTTGCTACATGATTAACAAAAGTAGCTGTCTTAACTTCTGTGCCAAAGCAATTTCAGAAGCAGGGGTACTAGCAAAAATGTAATTACAGCTGTTATACCAGCAATGATCAAGCCCACTTCCCCTCAACTTAGATAAAGCTTTTTGAGTCAAGTACTTACTTATATCCAGACACAGTAAAAATTCATTCTTTCAAGTACAGAAAATATTTAATAAATCAGGCTTGGCTCACAAAACTATTCAGGTAATAAGCCTGGATGTATCAGCACACATTGTCTAAATAAGGCAGGAGGTACTATAAATTTTAGTGCTCCTGACTCAATTCAAAGAAGAAATCTAATCAGTTGTCCTCCTTGTCTGAAAGGGTACCACTGGGGTAAGAGTGCTAAGCTAGCTTTTATAAAAATGGCACTACCTTCCATGATACTAATGTATTTTTCTGATTTCTCTGATGTAATGTATGATTAACATTATAATGTTAATCATAATAGGGCAGCAATCTTATCAAACGAGAAACTGTGTAAGGAACCTACCTCGGACACCTCAAACAGAGATAATTCAAAAATCTAAGGCAACCAATCTATTTTTTTTTTTTGATGTAGAATTATCCAACAGTTGTAGCAGGTAACCATTGGCACTACAGGACAGAACCTTCACAAAAATATTTACTCATGACAACTTCTCAAATGGCTACCTTAATTATTAAGCTCTTAAAAAATGATTTTCTTCACACAAGAAATCTTTGCATAACAAATGGAGCTAATGACAATAGTTATTGTCTTTTTTTTTCTTTTTGGTTTTTTGAGACAGGGTTTCTCTGTGTAGTCCTGGCTATCCTGGAACTCACTCTGTAGACCAGGCTGGCCTTGAACTCAGAAATCCACCTGCCTCTGACTCCCAAATGCTGGGATTAATGGCATGCGCCACCACTGCCTGGCTAAGTTATTGTCTTTTAAGTACTAATGATAAGCCTTTTTTATAAAAAAAATTGTAAGACAGCCACCAGACAAGAATTGCCTCTTTCCATTCTACAGACAAATTACTGTCCAGAAAAGGACACACTTGCAGAATAGTCAACTGATTATATCTGCCTAGACAGAGTAAGCAGCCCTTAATAATTCTGCAGCACTAAGAGCTGTCAGATGATCCTGGGCCAGAAGGTGGAAGAACAGATGCTCCAACGTTTTGAAGTAGAATGAGTGTCCAGGTGTTCAGAAGTCTCTATAAATTGGCTAAGTTTTAGAAGCTATGCTTTGTGCTTCTCACAATTATAGTTAATTCAGTCATTCTGGATTTCTGATGGGGTTGAAAACTTATAGCCTCATAGCCAATCCTGGCTATTTACCTTGAGAGAAAATATTTGAGTGGATGGTTGTCAGCTGACATTCATCCTAAAGCCAAGGAAAAAGCCAGGTTCAGAACTGTTTTAGCTAGGATAGATGACAGAGGTTCTGGTTAATCAACAAAATGATGGATTTGGTACTAGGACTATCGTGTACCTCACTGGTACAAATTGGCATAATTATGCTCTAATTGTCTTTTGAGAGAAAAGTTTCATTTTAACAGGAAGGGTGATATGTAGGAGGAGCTAATGTGGGAGGAGTACTGAGAGGAATAGAAGGAGTAAGAAGAGGAGGAGAAGAAGGAGAGGAGAAGCTAGGTGATGAGAGAGAGAAAGATGGGGGAGACAGGGAGGCAGATGTTCATGTATTTCCACCAGTCAAAGATAGCTGATATATCTAGGTTGGGTAGTGGGTTACACCTCTGATTGAACAATACCAAACTTATAAAGCCTTTGATTAACATTTTTAAAAAATATATAAGTGCAAAAAGGATAAGGGGGCATGGGATAGGGGTTTTCTAAGGGGGAAAATGGGGAAAGGGGATGGCATCTGAAGTGTAAATAAAATATCCAATAAAAAATGGAAAAAAAAGAAATACACTCCTTTAAATGATAAAAAAAACCAAAACTGTGTCACTATTTTATACCAATTTTACAATCTTATCCCCAACATTTAAAATTACAAATCTTGGCCGGGCCATGGTGGCGCACGCCTTTAATCCCAGCACTTGGGAGGCAGAGGCAGGCGGATTTCTGAGTTCAAGGCCAGCCTGGTCTACAGAGTGAGTTCCAGGACAACCAGGACTACACAGAGAAACCCTGTCTCGAAAAACAAAACAAAACAAAAAAATTACAAATCTTGCTTCAATTTAGAAATTGCCTTTTCTGTATTGGACATGTTCAAGTTCATTCTATTCTTTCTGGTCCTATGCATGAAGGTAAAGATAAATTTGATTAATTGAAAATACATTGGTGCTTTTATAGGAAGGTAACTTAGCAAAATCTTACAATATCATCAAATCAGTTCTGCACTCAGAGAAACTGCTTCTGATGAAGTTCAATACAATTCTCAATCAAGTTCACTTTGTGTTGCCCTCGTACCTTTGAGGTTGAGGTCATCCTAGAATATTATTTGTCTAGAAGAAGTCACATATTGAAGAAACCTGACTCTTCTTCCAGACGTAATCAAATAGCAATATTTTTGTGCTTTTAGTAGAAATGGGCCCCATAGACTCGCGTGTGAATGCTTCACCTATATTTTGGAGTAGGTATGTTCTTGCTAGAGTTATTGTGCCCCCATATGTAGGGGTGGCTTAGAAGTCTAAGACACTCAATTTTGCCCAGGGTTTTCACTTCTGCTTCCTGTGGATAGAAATGTAGAGCTCTCAGCTCCTTGTTCAAGAGCATTTCTACCTGCACACAGCAATGCTTTCCACCATGATGAAATGGACAAGATCTCTGAAATTGTAAGTAAGCTGTAGTTAAATGTTTTCCTTTATGAGGCATGTTATGGTCATTGTGTGTCTGCACATCTACCAAATGCAAGGAAAACAGAAGTTGATTTAAGAGAAAGGTTAACTGCTATGATAGGCTTTGTTTTGTATTTGGAGGAATATTGATTTTGAAACTTTTTTAGGAAAATAGAGAAATTCTTTTAGTGCTGATTAATGAACCAACCAAAGAAGAATGTGGAAAAAAGTGTTACTGAGTATAATTTAATCTCTGCATTACTGGCACAAGTGGACACAGAGGAGAAGAATGTTAGTATGTTTCCTAGAAATTGCTATTGAGATATCTTGGAAAAGAATGATGCTGAATTTTGACTGTGTTCAAAGAGTGTGCCTAAAGTTAAGTGTAGAGTTATAGATTTATTCTTGGCAAAGAAAATTTCAACAATGCCTCTTTTTGTCAATGACATGTAGTCATTAGTGCTTAATCATATAAAGACATAGGAAGAACATTGCAAAGCTGAAAAATATAAATGTAAAATGTACAGATTGAGGACAAAAAAGAGTACTAAATACCACTATTAACTTAATTACTGTATTTAAACACATACAGAGATTAAAAGAAAGCCTGATGCTAAATGAGATAAGAGGAGTGAAAATCTCTGGGCAAAATTCCACCCAGCTATGCTTCCAATTTGTAAAAAGGAGTTTAAGGTCACCAGCTTTGTTTACAAATTGAATTTCAGGATATCCAAAATTAGAAAGTAAATGAAAGCAAAAGGCACAGAAAACTGGTGAAGATTTAATTTTATGAGGAAGCCATGTTCCAGCCCTAGTATGCAACCTAACTTGGCAGGTTAAGCCATGTGGCTCTGGCATTTAGAATCAAGGATTAAAGAAAGTAGTTATGGCATCTTTCTTTGTGACTGAGGACATCTTTTAAGGCCAAGATTATATCAAGGATGTTTGTACAAAGAGACTTAGCGGAGACATTATATCAAACTCCAAAGGAGAAGTGTTGATTGTCTAATGATATTTAAGATGCCAGAAGCATGGAATAACTGCCCAGAACTACTGCTAACTGGGAATGAAAAAGCCCAATAGAATGATATGTTTTGAAGTCAACAGAATTGTAAGGAATTCGAGATTTAAAGAACATTCTGAAATCTGACATGGAATTGTAGATTTTGAAATTTGCTCAGGTTGTTTTTCATCTTGCCTTTATCAAATATTTTCTGACTATAATCTTTTTTTCTCAAATTTGAAATGGTATTGTAAATTCTTTGCCATTATATGTTGAAAGGATGTGATCTACTTTTTTAATTTTATTTTTCAGGGGATTACAATGCACACATACATTAATTTCAAATTAGACTTTGAATTTTGAGCTACAAACAAACTTGAGGCTGTTTAAGAGCATGAGAAATTGAATTGGACTAAATTCATTTTGGACTATTTTATCACTACAGCCCTATCAGGGTCAAGGAATGATTGTAGTGGTTTGTACAGGAATGGCCCCATAAACTATTCTCTTTAGATATTTTGACCATACTGAGTGGCACTATTAGAATGCATGACCTTGTTGGAGTAGGCATGGATTTGTTAGAGGAAGTGTGTCACTCTGGTTGTAGGGTTACACATTTAAGAAGAATAAGGCTAGCCAGTGTGCCCCAGTTTCTATTTTTGCTGCCTGTAGATTAAGATGTAAAACACTCAGATAAATTTTGTAGACCATTTCTGCCTGTATACTGACATGGTTCCCACCATGACAATTAGACTAAACTCTAAAAATGTAAACTAACCCCAGTTAAGTGTTTTCCTTTATGAGAGTAGCCATGCTCATTTTGTCTCCTCACAGCAATAAAACCTTAACTAAGAAGAATTCTCTCTTATATGTGGGTTGGACTTCATGCTGACCTTCACTCTCTTTGCTGGTTTTTTGACTCACTTGAATATTCACAGATCATTACATGTTATTATATTTAGGGTGAGATCATTAATATAATTTCCATCTTATATTGAAAATTCACTTTCTCTGAAGTCATTGTTAGCTTTTGGTTCTTATTTTCTTCCCACTGCTCTTTAGCTAAATTTTTAATCATTGATAGAAAAGAAAACTATGAAAACTTAATGACATTTTTGTTGTTGTTGTTGTTGTTTTGTTATGTTTTGTTTTGTAATCAACTCACTTTGACAGAGAAATTAAATGATACTTTTTGACAGTGTGGATTAGGGGCCTTTCAGAGTAAAATGTATTTTTTCCACAAAACTCATTATTCAACAGATGAAGAGATGTTTCAGAGAGTAAAACATGCCATGTTAGAGGAACTGAGTTCACATCTTTCAAAAGAATATGAGTACATAAATGTAATCCAGGGATCATATAGAAGGTAGGAGAGAGAAAAAAAATCTCCACAAGTTTGTTGTATGGAGATCCATGCATATTTGAAAATAAATAAATAAATAAAGAATCCCAGCAGGTAGATATGCTGGTGGAAGAATTTTTTCCCAGTAGTCTAGAGAAATAGACAGGTAGATACTTGGTAAATACTTTTGAATTCAAGACCAGCCTAATATACACAACAACTTAGAGTCGAGTTATAGACTCTGTGATATTGAGTAAATTAAGCAAGCAACTGAACACTAAATGAATAAAATGCAAAAGTGCATAAGTATAAAAATACATAAACAAATAAATAAAATAAACTATTTATAATAAGGTGAATAGCTAGGGATCAAATGTAGGATGTCTTGGCTTGAATTCATACTTCCTTAACTCCATACAACTGCATATACTAAGAGACAAACATGCAAACAGTCACATGCATATAACTATACAAATATAAAGTCAAATACATATAACTATAAAAATATAAAGTGCATGGTGATGCATTCTTTTTAGTCTCATTTATTCAAATACAGAAGCTTTTTTTTTCTATGCTTGTTCTATTACACTAGTCATTCCAGGCTGCCAAATACAAAAAATTGTATCAGAGAAATACCTTCAATGGCCACATATGCAATGGCATTTACTTTGGAATGTTATTTAATTAACATATTATGTTTCAAAAGTGGATGAGTTGATAATAAAATAGTAAATATTCATAAATGAAGATCCCAGAAATCCAAAGATCTAGATTCCAACAGATCTGTTATTTGTGGAAAAAATGATTCATGGTTTGTAAACAAAGTGTAAAGAATCAACCTATAAAATATAAATAATATATACTTTGAGGATCTATAATTGATAAGTAGTAATGGTAAAAGATCTTTACTAACCTTAAAACATTTACCTAATTTAGTTCTTCTATTCATGGTGAACAAATTAAATTACATGTTTTGCATAATCAAAGTTTAAGTATAAAATTTACTGTATTAAATATGTAGATATGTGTGGTATATATGATCATCCTCTTATGTATTTCTATGCCCTTACACAGGTATAACTTTAAGAACTACCAGTATATTTTGGCTCTGCGATTTGCCATTGAGGAGATCAATGGGAACCCCAATCTTTTACCCAACATATCTCTTGGATTTGATTTCTACAATGTGAGATTCATTGAGAAGGAAACACTTATTAATACTTGTCTTTGGCTCACATCTCATGTGCAGAGAAAGGTTTTACCTAATTACAATTGCAGAAAGAGAAATTTCACTGCTGCACTCACAGGAACCTCATGGATTACATCTGCCCAAATTGGAACATTGCTTCACCTCTTTAAGTTTCCACAGGTGAGAAAATTTGGATTGTGGGAACTGAGAGTCAATTCCCTTTGTTCATATTATTGGGTTTTTTTAAACTGAAACTATGATTAATCAATTACCGAAACATGAAAGAAATACCCAGACAAATGGGGTTTATTCCAGATTTCTATTCCTTGTAAGAGGAAGGTTGGTGTAGTAAATGAAACCAGGTAAGTCCATGAAACTTACAGGCTTGCCAGAAATTTCCGTAAATGTAGTTAATGGATTGTTCCTTTAAAGTGTTCTGTTATCATCTATTGCTTCAGAAATATTTTTTGATGTTTATATTCTTCCTCTTCTTTCCAATATGCTTCAGATTACTTTCGGACCTTATGATCCTCTCTTGAGTGACCGTGGTCAGTATTCTTCTCTCTACCAGATGACCCCCAAGGACACATCTCTTTCACTTGCCATTGTTTCTTTGATGGTTCATTTTAGGTGGTCCTGGGTTGGTCTCATCATCCCTGATGACCACAAAGGAAATAAAATTCTGTCAGATTTTAAAGAGGAGATGGAGAGAAAAAAAATTTGCATAGCTTTTGTAAAAATGATTTCAGCCACATGGACTTTATATTTTACCAAATTCTGGGAAAATATGGATGAGACAAATGTAGTAATTATTTATGGGGACATTGATTTTCTAGAAGTTGTAATGAGAAATATTGCTCAAAGGTTATTGACATGGAATGTCTGGGTCATGAACATTGAACATCATGTTTTTGACTATGCTGATTATTTCATGTTAGACACATTCCATGGAAGCCTAATTTTTAAGCACAATTATAGAGAGAATTTTGAGTTTACTAAATTTATTCAAACAGTTAATCCTAATAAATACCCAGAAGACATTTATCTTCCCAAGATGTGGTATTTGTTTTTCAACTGCATATTTTCTCATATTAATTGTCATGTTTTGGACAACTGTCAAACCAATGCTTCTTTGGATGTATTACCTAGTCACATATTTGATATGACTATGAGTGAAGAGAGCACTAGTATTTACAATGGTGTGTATGCTGTAGCTCACAGCCTCCATGAGATGAGACTTCAGCAACTTCAAATACAACCATATGAAATTGGAGAAGGGATGGTGTTCTTTCCATGGCAGGTAATAACATTTCTACTGTATTTTATTTTCAGCTGTCTGACATATTAGATTTGCAACAACACTAACTTAGGTATTGCAAAATTCAGTTTATCTTGTCCACTGTCACAGAAATTTTGTGTTTCTAACTTTACCTAGATGTTAAAGTAGTTTCAAGTATATGATTTTTGAAATGGTGTACAAGATACAAGGATCAATATGCTTAGTCAAATCAACTTAATGTCATCAATATTTAGTGCACAATCTTCTCAGGAGAATAGTTGCAATTAAAAAACACATTGCTTTATGTATTTGTTACAAGAGAAATTAAAACAGGGACACTTAATTGAAACAATGATGGTTGGTTTATATAGAAATGATGCCTTTTAATTAATTTCTAGACATCAAGATCCTCATTTTGGAAACTGGAACTCTGAATACATTCTAAAAGCACTTGGGTTTTGCTAAGTTTCAAAAAAGTTAATTTTTTCAGTAGTCATTGATTGCTAACTTGAGCTTGGTTCAAATTTTTCACTGAAAGATCAATAATAATGGAATGGTATTCTGCAGACTCAGGTTTTCTCTTTGTCATAATTAATGGAATATTCCTTAATGTTGATGTTCACAGCAGAAATTAAGAACAATAAGGCAGATCCCACGACCCCACAATTTGTTCTGCCCCTTGGTCATAATATAATATAAAATTATGTTTGTTTTTCAGCTTAACACTTTCCTGAAGGACATTCAAATGAGAGACAAAAGGAGTTTAGATTGGAGACAGACAATAGATGCAGAATATGACATTATTAACGTTTGGAATTTACCAAAGGGTCTTGGACTAAAAGTGAAAATAGGATCCTTTTCTGCAAATGCTCCCCAGGGTCAACAGTTGTCTTTATCTGAACAGATGATACAATGGCCAGAAGTATTTTCAGAGGTGGTTTATGTATTATCTAAGTGCTTTCTGCTTATATTACTAACAATTATGTTTTGTGATTATAATTATGCTTGACTAAAGTCCCATTACACCTTGAGTATCAGTGTAACATATTATAAAGTAACACTAGTATACTAGCTTTTCATTGTCTTTGATTCAGATCAATGGAATTATACAATGTTCAATAAGTCTCACATTGTTAACTCATATGAGAATTTGTTTTTCTCCATTTGTCACAAATTAGGTTTGGGACATGTGGTAAGAGGAAATTTTCTTTTGCAAATGACTTGTGTTAAAAAACTGGAGACAAATTTCTAGTTAGGATTAATATAATGAAACAATTTAAAATTTCTTTTTTATTGTATGGTCCAAAACAATGACTAAAAATGACTTTTAGAAGAAAGACTATATATTTTTTAAATCATTGCTATTTTTATTGACTTTTAAAATTTGTTTTGCTTTGTTTTGATATTTTTTGTCTTATTAGACCTGCCTGTTTTGGGTTTGGGGGGCAGAGGGATTTTTGCTTTGATTTTGTTCCTTGTTCAATTTTTTTTTAAGAGAAGGGGGCAAAAAAGACAGACTTTGGTGAATAGAAGGTAGGAGGGAGGGATGGTTTTCAAAGAAAGACTATATTTTGTTGTATGGTTCTAAAAGTATCAGAGACTACCTAAAATAGAAGCATGACATCAAATGGTCATACTGGAGACAGGCATAGGAAATGGAAAGAAAATGTTTCTACCCATATGTATTGACAGTATACAAAATTAGAAACCTGGAATTGAGGAAATATTTTAACTTTTCAATTTTCAACCACTGTGCTACAAATTCATCAGCCAGTCTAAATTCTAACAAAGTTTCAATAACAGCCCATATAATGTCATGTAAAAGGAAATAAACACTCAAGTGCTTTAGCCTATATGGAAGATTTTTTTTCAAAATATCATATAATATCTCAATTAGCATCTTTTAATTATCCTTCAATTCTCAATATGTCCTATATCATCCAATGTTTAATAGTAACTTGAAATAACTTACAGAACAATTTGAGGGTACAGGGCATTATATTTAAAAATGCATGATTTTCAAGTATAAGAGGATCCTGCTGATGTAATATCCTTTGAATGCAGTAAGCAGTGAATATTGCAGCTCTCCTCTCTCTTCTCTGCAATTGTGACATTTGTACAATAGTGAAATTATAATGTAACTGACCCATTTCAACTTAGCTATATTTATCTATATATTTCTTTCTAAAATACACATTTATTTGCTTCCATGATAATTATAAATCCTTTCAAATTAACAATAAAGATTCATGAGAATGGTGTAATTTAAGATGCACAACACAGTTCTCAGAAAGTTCAAAGATAGTGTTAGTCAAGATGTACCCCATGGATTTCTATATCGTTCCTAATCACTAATTTTTCACAAACGTGTCCTTAACTCATTAAGATTCCAAATTTTTTCATACTATAATATTTCTCAAACCAAAAAATAAGCACATTTGCCTTCTCAAGGTCATAATTTGTTTTCTTTTTAAAATTTTTTTTAAAATATTTTATTGGTTATTTTACATCTTTACTTTTCAAATGTTATCCCCCTTCTCAGTTTCCTGACTGCAACCCCCCTATTCCGTTCTCCAACATCTCACTTCTATGAAGGTCCTCCCCCTATACCCCATTCATGCCTCATTGCCCTAGCAAGTGTTCCCCTGCGAATGGCATCAAGCCTTCAGAGGACAAAGGGCCTCCCTTTTCATTGATGCCAGATAAGACCATCTTCTTCTACACATGCAGCTGGAGCCTTATATCCCTTCATGAGTGATCTTTTGTTGGTAGTTTTGTCCCTGGGAGCTCTGGGAGCTTGGTTGGTTGATATTGTTGTTCTTGCTATGGGGCTGCAAACTCCTTCAGCTCTTTCAGTTCTTTCCCTAACTTCTCCATTGGGGTCTCTCTGCTCACTCAGATGGTTGGCTGCAAGCATCTGCATCTGTATTGGAAGGCACTGGCAGAATCTCTCAGGATACAGCTATATCTTGCTCTTGTCACCAAGAACTTTTTGGCATCAGTAATAGTGCCTTGGTTTGATGGCTGCATGCAGGATGGATTCCCAGGAGGTGTAGTCTCTTTATGAACTTTCCTTTAGTATTTGCTCCACTCTTTGTTTCTGTATTTTCTTTTTTATTTTATATTTTCTTTACATTTCAGATGCTATCTATCCTCTTTCCCCATTTCCCCTCCCTAGAAAACCCGATCCCATGCCTCCTTTTCCTTTTTGCTTTTATACAATTTTTAAAAATGTTAATCAAAGGCTTTATAAGTTTGGTAATGCTCAATCAGAAGTGTAACCCAATACCCAACCAAGATACATAAACTATCTTTGACTGGTGTAGACACGTGAACATCTGTCTCCATGCCCCCCTCTTTCTCTCTATCATCACCTAGCTTCTCCTCTCCTTCATCTTCTCCTCTCTTTACACCATTTATTCCTCTCAGTACTCTGTCCCCCTTAGCTCCTCCTACACATCACATCACCCTTACTGTTAAAATAAATATTTTCTCTCAAAATACAATTAGAGAATACTTATTCCTATTTGTACCAGTGAGGTACAAGATAGTCTAATACCCAGTCCATTATTTTGTTGACTAACCAGAACCTCTGTCATCTCTCCTAATTAAAGCACTTAGGTTTGAAACTGGCTTTTTTCTTGGCTTTAGAATGAATGTCAGCTGAAAACCATCCACTCAGATATTTTCTCTCAAAGTAAATAGCCAGGATTGACTATGAGACTATAGGTCTTCAACCCCGTCAGAAATCCAGAATGACTGAGTTAACTGAAGTTATGGGAAGCACTAAGCATAGGATCAATACTGGGTTAATATTTTCGAGATCTGTGTGTGGCCCCAACCCTCAACCAGGGCTTTATCTAACCTAAAAATGTGGTCTCTATAAGTTCTCCTTCCCCTTTGTGAGGTATTTCAGCTAATGCCATCTGGGATAGATCCTGGGACTCTTTTGCTTTCCTGGCATCTGGTACTTCAAGATGGCAACCACCAGTTACCTATTCCCCATTACTACAAATAATCTTTTCAATATCTTTCGGTGTTAATAACAATATTTTGTCCTTCAGTGTGTGGCCTTCTAAAACTCTGTTTTTATTATTTTTTCATAAAACCCTAAGCATTAAATAACATTCTTTTCATTCTTCTCAGATTCCCCAGTCTGTGTGCAGTGAGAGTTGTGGGGCTGGGTACAGAAAAGTCACCCTGGAGAACAAGGCCATCTGCTGCTACAAGTGCACTCCTTGTGCAGACAATGAGATTTCTAATGAGACAGGTAAGTGCAGATCTTTTTGAAAACTTCCTATTACTCCCCTGGATTCCACAATACAGTAGTAAGTGAAAATGATCTAAGTAAAAGTCAGACATAAATTTTTATTTCTTTGTTAATGAATTTAAATGTCATAATCCATTACCATCCCCTTGAAATAGCTCAACATAGCCATTACAAATCATTCTTGATTTATATTTTTCATCCAGTGCCAATATTGGTATTGGAAGATAAAATATTTTCCCCTGTACTTCTCAATGTTTTTCATTTCACAGAGCCATTTAACATGTATTAATGAAGAATCAAAGATAGTTTTTAAAAATGTATTTCATTGATTTTTAAGAAGTATATTACGTAAAGTTCTGTTACATCTTCATAGGAATTAGTAACAGCCCATTTCTCATTTTTAGTTTTTGACAGTTTTATACAATGTGTTTTTATCCCATTCACTACCCATACTTCTTCCAGATTTATTTTCCCCTTCTTTAGCTCCCAAAATTTGTAATTAAACTATGTAATACAGTTCATGATACTCATCTATGCTTATGTGTGTGCATGTCACTTAAAAGTTGTTAATCAACCATGTGCTGCACACTGAAAAAAAACTGATTCTCCTCCCAGTAGTTATCAATTGCTAATACCTCATTTTCTGGAGAGGGGGATATCTTTATGGCTACCTTAAATATCTACGTTGAAATTTTGTCTGGTTTAAACTGGCATGCATCTAACACCTTTTTCTCATATGTTATGAGTTTATGGAAATAACATATCTGTGTTCAGAAAACTGTTATTTCATAGTCTCCTGTACACTGAAAGTATTGCTAACATTCTGGGTTATCTTTAATTAGCATTTTATAGATATTTTATTTTGTCACTGGACCCATTTGGAAAAATTATATGTTGTGGTCTTTTAGGGGTTGGTGTACATTAAGGGCCTGGCTTTAAGATTTATAAGTCCATGTGACATCAGGTCTCTATTTTTTTTTTTCTGCTACTGCCTTCAAATCAGAATTTAAGCATTTAACTTGTGTTCCAGTGTGATCTATCCTTGGGTGCTTTTATGTTTCCTGCTATTATGGTAATGAAGGAAAACTCTAAATCTATAAGCACAAACCACATTTAATGAATTATTTATTTATTTGCAATCCAGTCATTCTCCCCATTCTGAGGCTGTCAGGAGCCATAATGGGACAAGCTAATAATTAGCAGATGATCATCCTGAAATGCTTGCATCGGGTTATTATATAATCTGCGACAAGTGTGCTCCATCCAGCAAGGCTGTGGAGACGAATTTTAGGAAAGATTCCTTCTATTAATATGCTTTTCCCATTATTATTATTATTATTATTATTATTATTATTATATTATTATTATTATTATTATTACTATGCATATGCAACAATCACTAAGCAATAGCACACCCCTTTGGAGCAGATCTCTGCAGATCCACGAAGATGAACTGTCTTGTAGTGATACTATATAGACAAATAGATGACTTCTTAAGTCTTAATTATGATCCTATAAGAATTCCTATTAAATCCCTCATGCATACTCAAAACTGCAATTAGAACTCTGCTAGTCTCCTGAATGTCATCAGTTAATTGCCCCAGAGAGATAGTAACCAGACGTTTTCCTGCTCTGAGCACATTCCAAGAAGTTGTAAACCAATTAACCAAGGGTCACTAAAAGGGAATTAATGATTTATTATAGGTACCAGGACAGAAGAGAATATTTCTTGGGTTTGTCTACACAAAACTTCACTAATTTATTTTTTTTAATCTTTATTTTTTTTATTAGATACTTTATTTACACTTCAGATGCCGTCCCCCGCCCTTAGAAAACCCCTATCCCATGCCCCCTTTTCCTTTTTACATTTATACATTTTTTTAAATAATGTTAATCATAGGCTTTATAAGTTTGGAATTGTTCAATCAGAGGTGTAACCCACTGACCAAACTAGATATAACAACTATCTTTGACTGGTGGAGATACATGAATATCTGCCTCCCTGTCTCCCCCCTCTTTCTCTCTTTCATCACCTAGCTTCTCCTCTCCTTCTTCTTCTCCTCTTCTTACTCCTTTTCTTCCTCTCAGTACTCCTCCTACCTTAGCTCCTCCTACACCTCACACTTCCTGTTAAAATAAAACTTTTCTCTAAAAATACAATTAGGGCATAATTATGCCAATTTGTACCAGTGAGGTAGGTACAGGATAGTCCTCATACCCAGTCCATCCATTTGTTGACTAACCAGCTCCTCTGTCATCTATCCTAACTAAAACATTTAATTCTGAACCTGGCTTTAGGATGAATGTCAGCTGACGACCATCCACTCATATCTTTTCTCTTAAGGTAAATTTCTATATGTTTTCAACCCCGTCAGAAATCCAGAATGACTGAGTTAACTATAATTGTGGGAAGCACAAAGCAAAGCTTCTAAAACTTAGCCAATTTATAGAGACCTCTGAACACCTGGACACTCGCTCTACTTCAAAACATTGGAACATCTGTTCTTCTGCCTTCTGGCCCAGGATCATCTGACAGACCTTAGTGCTGCAGAATTATTAAGGGTTATGCAGAATTATTAAGAGAAGAAAAAAGAAGCTGCTCCCCACCCACCCACACCAGGGCAAGTCCCCAGCATGAGGTCACCCTCCCACAGTTCCTTATCCCATTCCTTCACCCTCTGTCTTGGCCTTTCTGCTTCTTATAGTTCTTAAATTAAGTGGGTTGTATCCTAGGTACTCAATGCTAGTTTGCTATTCTCAATTTGTTTGCAAATACATATGATGTATGGCCTTTTGGGTCTGGGTTACCTTACTCAGGATGATATTTTGTAATTTCATCCCTTTTCCTTCAAAACTCATGATTACCTTGATCTTAATAACTGAGTAATATTCCATTGTGTAAATAGAAACACATTTTCTGTATTCATTCTTCTGTTGTGGGATATTTGGTTTCCATCTAGCTTATCATTTTTAGAAATGAGGCCACTATGATCATAGTCGAGCATGAGCATGTGTCCCTGTGACATGGTGGGATTTTTTGAGTATATACCCAAGAAAGTCTACATGGGTCTTTAGGTAGGTCTATTTCCAAAATTCTGAGGAAATGCTAGAGTGATTTCAAGAGTGGTTGTTCCAGTTTGCAATCCCAAAAACATTAAATAAGTTTTCAACTTTCTGTGCATTCTTGCCAGCATGTATTCTCACCTGCATTTTTGAACCCAGACATTCTAATCGGTGTTAGGTAGAATCTCAGAGTCATTTTGATTTGCATTTCACTGATCACTAAGGACTTTAGTTCTTCAGTGCTTTTAGATATTAGAGACTACTCTGTTGTGAATTCTCTGATTTATGCTGAGTTCCTTGATCCACTTGTACTTGAGTTTTCAACAAGGTGATAAATAAGGATCTATTTTCATACTACGAAATACAGACTGTTAATTAAACCAACACCATTCATTGAATATGCTTTCTGTTTTCAACTGTATGTTTTTGGCTTCTCTGTCAAAGACAAAGTGTCCATATGTATGGGAGCTTATTTCTGGATCTTCAAACCTATTCCCTTGATTGACCTGTCTATTTCTCTACCAATACCATGTTTTTTGTTTTGTTTTTGGTTTTTTATCACTATTGCTCTGTAGTACATATCGAAGTCAGTGATGCTAATTCCTTCAGAAGTTCTTTTCGTGTTAAGAAATTTTTTTGCAATGCTGAGCTTTTTGTCTTTCCATATGAAAATGAGAATTGCCCTTTCAATGTTTGGGATGAACTATGTTGGAATTTTGAAGGGAATTTCATTGAATTTATTGATTGCTTTTGGTAATATTGTAATAATTACTAAGTTAATCCTACCAATCTATGAACATGGGAGATCCCTCCATTTTCTAAGGTCTTTTTCAATTTCTTTCATTAAAGACTTGAATTTATTGTCATACAGATATTTTATTTACTTGGAAAGAGTTACATCAAGATTTTTATACTATTTCTGCATATTGTGAAGCGTGTTGTTTCTCTTATTTTTCTTATCCTGTTTATTTTTTGTGTAATAGAAGGCCACTAATCTGTTTGAGTTAATTTATTATCCTTCCACTTTGCTTAAATTATTATCTATAGAAGTATTCTAGTAGATTTTTGAGGTTGCTTATGTAAACCACCATATTATCCACAAATAGTGATACCTTGACTATTTCTTTTAAAACTTGTGTGCCCTTGATCTACGATGGTTGTCTTAGTGCTATATCTAGAAATTTGACTATTATACTGAATAGATATTGAGAGAGCAGGCATCCTTGTCTTGTCCTTTAATTTAGTAGGATTGCTTCTAATATCTCTCAATTTAATTTGAAGATGGCTGATGGTATGCTGTATATTGCTTTTATTGCACTTAGGTAAGAATATTTACTCGCCGATCTCTCCAATGCTTTTAACTTGAAGGCATGCTGTATTTTGTAAAACACTTTTTCATCTTCTAAAGAGATAATCATTTGTTTTATAGTTGAGTTTGTTTATATCATGGATTACATTAATGGATTTTTGTATGTTGAACCATCCCTGCATCTCTAAAATTCTACAAAAGAATTCCTACAGCTTAACTGTTTAAGTATGTGGCTGAATACAAAATTAACTCAAAGCAGTCAGTACCCTCTAATACCTAAGCAATAAAAGGTTTGAGAAGGAAGTTAGAAAAACAATACTGTTCACAATAAATAGAAATACTATCAACTTCATGTAGCTCTAACCAAGTAAGTGAAAAATCTATATGATACAAACTTCAAGTCTCTGAAGAGAGAAATTGAGGAAGACATCAGAAGATGGAAAAATCTGCTTTGCTTTTAGATCAATTGAACTAACATAGTAGAAATGGCCATCTGACCAATAGCAATGTCCAGAGTCATTACAAGCCCCAGCAAAATTCCAGAACAATTCTTCACACATTTTGAAACAACAATTCTCAACTTCATAAGGGACTTAAAGTCCATGCCCTCAATGACACATTTTCCTTCAACAAAGCCACAGCTACAAATAGTGCTACTACCTGGGCCAAGCATATTCAAACTAGTACTTGTCACTCCCTTGGCCCTATAGGGTTGTTTAAACACTTGAGTCTATGAAGGTAACAGCTAGGCATAGCATTGTAAAAAATAAATTTTGTTCAACTTACACTATCCACATATTCTATAACAGTTTCAACAATGTTAAATATGCAAGTTTAAAGTTTCTTCTGAAATTCATTCAAACTCTTCAGTGTAACTAATCCACAAAGCAAGACATGAACCAGTTGGGCAAACTTCAACTTCTGGATCTCCAGGTCTCGTGTCAAAGAGGTCTTCAAATCTTCACTCTTTTTTCATCTTTGTTGACTGTTACAAAATTCTTGCTCCTTGGCTGGTTCTAATCCCTGCTAGCAGCTTTCTTCAGCAGATATCCCGTGGCGCTGAAATCTTGAACATTTTGGAGTTTCTAGGGCAACTTCAACATATTGCTTCTTCTTTCAATGTCTGAGATCTGCACATGATCTTCTAGTCTCCTCCATAGAGCTTCATTATTTCTCTAGCTCTGCCCTCTGTAGTTCTCTAGTCTCTGATTGAATCTACAATTTTTGTAGATGGTTTTGGTGTCGGTGATCATTTCATGCTACTGGCATTTCTAATACACTGTGTTCTTACACTACAGCTAGGCTTCAACAATAGCTTCTCATGAGCTCTCTTCATGTTTCTAAGCCTCAACATCTATTCATGACATTTCCAGTCCTGGGACATTAACTGCAAATGAGGATTTTCCATCACTCATGACATTTCCTGGACCCTCACATTGCCAAGCCTCAGCTACTTTCTCTGAACCCTTCTTATTTACAAATTCAGTACTACCAGGGTAAACCTAATATGAAGTCCAACTTCACGTCATGGTACAACCTTGCCTATCTCTGGAACACAGCTTCCTTAATTCTTTAGAAAACACCTCCCAGATAATTTCACCTCAGTAATGCTGATCTAGTCTTAATTACTGCTAATTTCTTAGCTCTACCTAACCAGCATCAATTGTTCCAGTAGTCCCTTTCTCTTATTAACTCATAATCCAAAGCCACATGGCAAATGCTGCCGAGCTTAGCTGATTACTGGGGCTGGAATATGGCTCCCTCTTATTATATTACCAACTTTTATTTTATAACTCTCTAACAGCATAATATTGGTTGTCCTTGGACTTGCTCTGTAGAATGACCTTGAACTCAAAGATTTGCATGGCTCTGTCTCCAGAATGCTGAGATGTAAAACATGTACTGTCACACCTGGATTTAGGATTCTTTTCTACTTGGTACTGGCTCTGTCATAGGCTGGCCTTAAACTCAGAGATCTCCTTCTCTTTGTCTCTTGGGATTTCCATGGCCTCTGTTTCCCATGATACAGGTAAAAGGCCTGTGTCTTCCAGCCTCAAGATCTGGATCACAGGTTTGCCCTCTATTTCTGGATAGTTCATTCCAGGTTAAAACTCTGAAGTATTCCTTTTTAAATTGCAAATAGAAAAAAATGGTTGGGTGAGATCTTGCACAAATATCAAAACTCTCTTAACTCTTTCTCTCTGTGAAACTAGGATTCAGCTCCATTTCATTTCATGCAGCCCTTTTATTTTTACTTGAACTATATGCTTTCTTTTTTTCCTTTATAAGCTTGTTATGCTTATATGACAATGCTCTTCATGAGACTTAGAGATCTAAGGTTCTTTTTAGTTTTTCAAAAGTTCCTTTGTTAATTCAATTTATATAAATCTCTTTGTTTTAGCCTCAGTTAGGCTTCTTAGAGGTGGGCAAAATGGAGCCACATATTTCACCAAAATATCTCAACAGCAGCCCCATCTAAAAATACTTTTACTCTGAAACCTCTAGGAACAGGCTTCCACTGTTCAAGTCACCCTCAGTAACAAAGGTTTTCATATTCCTACAAGTATGGCCCATTAATCCCCACTTAAAGCATTCTACTGCTTTCCAAATCCAGTATCTCAAAATCCACATTCTTACAACCAATAACATCATCAGGCCCATCACAGAAATACCCCACTACAGGTACTAACTTATGTCTTATGGTTTTACTGCTGTGAAAAATCACTTTCAAAAGTCAACTTTTATAAGGACAACATTTCATTGGGACTGGCTTATAGGTCGAGTGGTTCAGTCAATTATCCACAAGTCAGCAAAATGACAGTATCTAGGCAGACACAGCAAAGGATGAGCTGAGAGTGTTTCATTTTCAGGTGAAATCTTCTAGAAAAAGAGTAACTTTCAGGTATATGGGATGAGAGTCCTAAAGCCCACTCCTACTCTGACATACTTCATTCAACAAACCCACACTTCCCAATAGAGCCTCTTTCTGGGTCAAACATATGCCAAAATAATTTAATGTATAAATCATGGAGCATCTATATATGTTAGTCACAATATTTACAAAAATTTAAAAAATTCCAAAGCAGAGTATCATATTTTTTTGAAAATTCCTCAAATTTTCTAAGAATATTCTTTCCTGGTGAAAATATATGCGTGCCTCAAATGTTATGAAAACATATTATTGGGTAATTATTGAGCACTATCTAATGTAATAGAATCTATACCATAAATACCAGCAGAGAATAAACAGAATCTAAAAACACAAGGAATTTTAGGGAGAAAAGTTAATTTATGATTCCCATATAAGAAAGCATTATGAGAAAAAATTTGTGAAACATATTTTCTCTAATCTAGATTTCCTATATCTAAGTTAAAAAGGATCTGTGAACTATGAGTGCTATCAGGGCCAAAGTAGGATTTTACAATGTAATTTAGTATTCTAGTTACTTTCAAAAGTATTACAGGGTTGTCAGTAAAGACAGAGGAATATTGTAGAATCGGAGAACAAAGAAACTAAGTAGTACAATATAAATTGCAATTATAAAGATTGTTAAGGAATTAACTGAAGGTTAATGAATACCTGAAAAGACAATAGTATTCATAACAGAGGTAGGGCTTGAAAGCCTACATATTTTCCCACTGAAGCCAGTCCCAGTTGTACATAAACTGGCAGGACTAAATAAACTGTGTGGCTATTAAAATATAAAAGAGATAGAGAGCACAAGGAGTTATTAGTAAAAACAGAGGGAAGGGAAGAAGTGTGATGGTATTAGTTAAATTAGGATTGGACCAAATCCTAATATATGTGAAAATAAATATAGAAAGTAATATGTAAGGAACAAGTTTAGTTTATAAATCTAAAATTAAGCATACCAGTGTACTAATCATTTGGTTCCTGAGAAAGTAAAGTACAGTGGCATCTGTGACAGTCCCTGTATTTAGAAATGTCTCAGAAAAAAGGAATCACCATAGACTGGACTCCTGATCTCATGATAACTTATATTTCTGACTAGATGTAGACCAGTGTGTGAAGTGTCCAGAGAGTCACTATGCAAATACAGAGAAGAACAACTGCTACCTAAAATCTGTGAGCTTTCTGTCCTATGAAGATCCCTTGGGAATGGCTCTAGCCAGCATTGTTTTGTGCTTATCTTCACTCACTGCCTTTGTTATAGGCATCTTTGTGAAACACAGAGACACTCCTATTGTCAAGGCCAACAATCGATCTCTGAGTTACATTTTGCTCATCACACTTACCTTCTGTTTCCTATGCTCTTTGAACTTCATTGGTCAGCCCAACACAGCTGCCTGCATCCTTCAGCAGACCACCTTTGCAGTTGCATTCACTATGGCACTTGCCACTGTGTTGGCCAAAGCTATTACTGTGGTCATTGCCTTCAAGGCCACATTTCCAGGAAGAATGGTAAGGTGGATAATGATATCCAGGGGTCCAAACTACATCATTCCTATCTGCACCCTGATCCAGCTTCTTATTTGTGGAATATGGATGGCAACATCTCCACCATTCATTGACCAAGATGCTCATACTGAACATGGACACATCATCATTTTGTGCAACAAGGGCTCAGCTGTTGCCTTCCACTCTGTCCTGGGATACCACTGTATCTTGGCCCTTGGGAGTTATACCATGGCCTTCTTGTCTAGGAATTTACCTGATACATTCAATGAATCCAAATTTCTGTCATTCAGTATGCTGGTGTTCTTCTGTGTCTGGGTCACCTTTATTCCTGTCTACCACAGCACTAAAGGGAAGGTCATGGTGGCTATGGAAGTGTTCTCTATCTTGGCTTCCAGCACAGCACTCCTTGGCTTTATATTTGGTCCAAAGTGTTACATTATCTTGTTGAGACCAGAGAAGAATTCATTTAATCATATTAAGAAAAAAACTCATTCTAGAAGAAAGAATTCTCCTAACATATAGTTGAAACAATAAATTTACCTTTTATGTTAACAATTTCATAAAAGGGATCATTCATATATCATTCTAAAATATGTTATACAATTACAAAGTGAATGTAACTTTAACTGGTTTTATTTATTTACCCATCTATATTATAGTGTTATAATATGAAAGCCATTTATTTTCCATGTTTGAACTATATTTTATCTAATAATTCAACTTCTCTAAGTCTAAGTTCTTATGATTCCATTACTGGATTATGTCAAATGTTTGTATCCTTTCTTGATATAAACTCTTTTTTTCTGTTTATTGTTCAATTTTTCAAACTCTATGAATCTTCTTCTTTCTGCCTGAAATAGTTTAAAACATTTAGTTCATAAAGTCTATTGTAAATTAATTACTTATATTAAAACTTAATTGTAAATTAATTAATCATATTAAATTATTAATATTATTATCAATTGTAAATTAATTAATTATATTAAATTATTGTAAATTAATTAATCATATTAAAACCTAATTGGCATATAAGAAATAGGTAAATTTCTTGTTTATTTAATTTTTAATATACCATGGTTGAAAATGAACAACATAATATATGTAAAGCTCTCAAGGCATTTACTTAATTTATAATGATCTGTTTCAATTTATGTATTTATATTGAAGCCCCTAATTGTCATAATTTAAATTAAGTCTTTTATAATATAGAAGAATACTAGTTCATGGCATTATGATTTGTATAATAAGTTATTGTAAAGGTTCATTTAGAAATAGATTTTATTACCCAAAGTGAAATATGAGTCTACCTTAGCAATCGACTTGGAACCTCCATTTATAGCTTGACAAAATTTGTGACATGTCCATCTGTTGAAAGTTAGCTGACTACCCCCACATGCATTAAAATTTGACATTTACACATATGTTATTTAATATTTCCCTTACTAACTCATCTGGGAATTCCTAGTGTCACAACTTGTTCATGTTGAATATTTGTGTTGGTTTTTAAATATAAATTTTTCATTTGATTTCTATTCATTTGATTTTTCTCTCACATAATGTTTTGTAAATTGGTAAAATTATCAATCAAAATCAAAATTCACTTATAGCCTTCTATTTTATTACTACCCTTTTCTCCATGATTCATTATTATTTTTTGAAAATAATAGATATTATACTTAAAATAATCTTTTTGTATTTCCATTGTTATATAAAAGAAAACAAATATAATGTTGTTAGAACTATAGCATATGACATTTTTTTCTAGTCATGGTCTATCTTTGCTCTTATAACAACATTCTTGGCTATATCTTTTTAAGATTTTCTCGGTAAATTTTTTATTTCTCTGATGGCCAGCTCAAGTAGAGGGAAACCATGTCTTTATTGGAAATCTTCATGGGGAGTCTACCCAATGGCAGAAATACCATGCATCTTGGATGGAAACATACACCTCCCATATTATTAAACTAATATTAGTACAGCCATATCTAATGGAAACAGTGAAATTGAAAAAGCCAGCACAGCTGTTTGACAAAGATCCAATAAAGCAGACCTCCATGTTAAATTCATGATCAACTGTTTTTTTTTTTTCTTCTGGATCTCCTCATGTTGAAGACTTGAGGGAGGCTTTTATGATTTGTAAAACTTGAGGATATTAAATTGGTAGAAAATTTCTTCAGAATTATTTATCCCAACATCCATGTGTCCTTTTCTAAGCTTTCCCAGAAATTTCCTAAATATATTACCTATCCTGCTTTAGGAAGATATTCTTATCTGGGTCTACTTGAAGATCCCCTTTTCTTGTGGAGGTGTGACACATCTAAATATGTCAATAGATCTCCCTATAATGAAATGGTTTCAAAATATTGTAGGAAGAGCTGTGTTTGGACTTACAAAGGAAGAAAATAACCAGAACAAAATAAATCTTGAAAAATTCAAAAATTGATTGGGCTGCACCAAGTTCAAAATACAGGTCTCTTCTTACAATGCCTCAGGCAATTACATGGCATATGAGATTGGGGGTGTCACATATGGTATGCCTCTCCAATAAAAAATACACCAACAAAGTCAAAATGGCTGGCATTAATACCCCCTTATATCAGACATATATGGATGCAAAGAGAATGGTCTGGAAGAATGATTTAAAAACAAACAACAACCAAAACACAAAAATATCAAGACCTCTTATTCTTAGAGAAGTTAGCTTGCAAAGGGCCACTGTGGCATCTAATGGTTAAGAATCAACATAAGACCAATATTAGAGAAATAAAGAAGTTTTACTAAGATCCAAAAAAAAAAAAAATCATTGTATTATGCCAGTGAAAAATAATGACAGCAGCATTGGTCTTAAAGTTTTTTGGGGGGGCCCAAATGACAAATTGGTACTTTGGCCATTAACACTTGGTAATTAACCAGTTGACATGCAAACTTCCCACCCTAGCTTGGAGATTTTACTTATGTCTACTGCCTTGAAACCTCAAAAGCTGCCAGCCTGAGAATGAGCTATCATGCCTCGGGAAAACATGCCTCTAGATTATTTTTTTTTAATATTCTTTAGTAATTTACATACCAAAAGACATTCCCCTATTGTTCTCCCTTCCCAGAGTTCTTCACCCCATTCCCCTTCCCCTTTACCTCTAATATAGTGCTCTTCCTTCGCTAGGCATCTTACTTTCCTGGTGCATAAAGTCTATACAAATTTAGGCCTCTTCTCACTCACTGAGGCTAGACAAGGCAGTCCTCTGATAAATATGTATCTCAGGACTTGGACCAGGCAGTGTAGGCTCCTATTTTCAAGCACAAATTTGTTTCAGTAATAAAGTCAGAGTTTGGTTCCTGCTTATGGAATGGGTTCCAAGTTGTGCCATTCCATGTTCAACCTTTCTTTACTCTGTGCACAAATTTTGTCCCTGCCTGGGAATGGGCTCTCATGGCTTGAAAAATATGCATTCATATTTTTAAATGTTGAGATTTGTGTTTTTTTGAGGGGAAACAATTAGAAAAATTAATTCTGTTCTATTATGGCTTATCAATGACGACTAAATTTTTGACTCTAGTCATGATTGTAAATGATAACTGTGTTCAATCGCAGTTTATAAATGATGACTATACATAAAATCTTATAACCAAGATAAAGTCAGAACACATGTGTTAGTACAAAAGTAATAAATTAGTCATCTGCTGGGTGGAACCTCTCAGAGCACAACATGCTCCTGTCTACAAGTACAACAGAGTGTCATTAGTAGAGTCAGGAATTGGTGCTTACCCATGGGACAACTCTCATTTTGGGCTAGTTACTAGATGGTCATTCCCTTAATATTTGCTCCATGCCCCATTTCTGCATTTCTTGTAAAAAGTACATAGTTTGGTTTAAAATCACTTGGGTTCCTGCCTGAGAACAGGAGGTAGCCTCTTCAAGTTCTCTATCCCCAATTGAGTGAGTCACATATAAGGTAAACCTCATTGATTCTTGAGTGCTTCTGATATCCCAGGTCTTTCTTCCTTCCTGGAGATGACACCCCACCTCCTCAACCTCATCAGATGTATATTTCCATTCATTTTCATGGCCATCTAGCCATCTCACCTGTCTTTCCAACACCTGATACCAAAACCCACTTTCCCCTCCTCATCTCCCTTCTGTTTTGCTCTGAAGGTTTACTCTCCACAGGTGATGCACACAGATACAATCATATAAAGTCATACAGTGGATGGAGATTGGGGACTCTTATGAAAGATTAGGAGGATGGACTGTAGGCCCCAATAGGATAGGAACTGCACAGGATGACAAATGGTGTCAACTAACCTGGACATATGGGACTCTCAGAGAACAAATCACAAACCAAAGAACATACATGGCCTTAACCTAGGCCTCCCAACACATGCATAGTAGATTGGCAGCTTGGTGTTCATGTGAGTCTGGAATGACTGGAACAAAAGATGTTGTTTATATTTGGGATATGTTATTCTATGTGGACCACCTTGTCCGGCATACTAGAGACTTGAAGTTCTAAGGTGGAAAGATAACTGGGGTGTCCACACCTGTGCAGAAGTGAATGGGAGAGTGAGTATGAGAGGACTTCTGGGAAAGAGTGACTGGGAGTGTCAGTGAGCAGTATCTATTGTGAATATTTAAAAATTAAAACAAAATAAATAAAAAGTATGCTACAACAAAGCAAAACAAACAAAAAAGAATCTATCTCTAACTACAGAGTTTCATATAATTAAATTATAAATGAATTCTGATTGCCAGGCAGTCAAGGTTGCAATATTTAAAATACAATGTTTAACTCACTTATTTTTTTTCATCCTTATTACCTCTTTTTTTGACAACTACTGTCAGCTACTGGGGCTTGCCCCAAACACAACATTTTTTTCTAAACTTTCTGAATAGTGAAGTTCTTATTCACACGTAAGTCTTGTTTCCTGTACTCATCAAAGGAATGTATCTTTGAAATATATCCAGATCATTAAATAAAACCACAAATACTCAAAATGCAGAATTGTGAAGATAAAATTAAAACTGACATATTTGCAACACACTAACAAACAAAGGCTCATGGTTAATTGGTAAAAATGGGGCAGAAAAAATTTAGAGCCATTAAACCAGGACGTTTGGTAAGAGTTTGTATCTGTGGAAGGAAGCAGCTACCTATAAAATTATATAAAATATCATCAACATGACTATCTACATATAGCCTACACCAGAGCAACTATGTATACATGCTGCTGTCAATATAGACAGCTCAGCAGAGAATGAATAAAGTACAGAAAACTAAGTAATACTCAGAAAGCAATAATCAGTAATTGTAGGGTATTTAATCTATATCTAAGAAAACACATTCTGCTAAAAAAATGAATGAAAATGGGGAGTGATAAAGATTATTGCTCACTAAACCACATGTGGGCATGTTATCTGAGTCTATGTTACTTACTTTATTGTGTATATTTAGAATACTATATGTACTTTCATTTTGACTTGTTTAATCATGGAACACTGTTGAGAAACTGAGTAATTAAAAAAGTTTGGTCTGTGGACTTTAATCTAATGACTTCACTTTCTTTGTTATAAGTGTTTATTTTGATTTTTCTTTTCCTGAGTTTTAACATTTTAACTTTTAATGACTAATTATTATTAACATTTCTTTAAGTGCTTCTTCAACCTTGAGATTTTTCTGTGGAGAATTCTCTGTTTAGCTCTGTGTGTGACCATTTTAATTTGGGTTATTTGGGTTGGTGGTGTTTAATTTTTTTATGATCTTTATAATTTTTGGATATTTGCCCGCTTTCAGATGTAGCATTGGTGAAGGTTCCTTCACAATCTGTACTCTTATTGACAGTATTCTTTGTCTTACTGAAGCTTTGCAATTACATGATATCCCACTTATGACTTTTTATCATAGAGCTTTTACCATTGATGTCCTCTTCAGCAAATTGTATTCTGTGGTAATGCATTCAAGAATTTTTCCCTCTTTCTCCTCTATTGGATTTAGTCTATCTTTTATTTGTTTGTTTTTTTCCTTTGATATCATTGATACAATTGATCATGAGCTTTGTGTAGGGTGATAAATATGTATCTATTTTCATTCTTCTACATGAAGACATCCAGATAGACCACTATCATTTGTTGATAATACTCTTTTTTTTTCTCTGAATTGTTTTGATTTCATTATCAAAACTAAATATTCACATATATGTGGATTTATTTCTGGGCCACTGATACAAATTCATTGATCAATATGTCAGTTTCTTTACCAGTATCTTATATATTTTACCACTATTGTTCTGTAATGCTGCATGATATCAGGGATATTAATTTTTAACAAAGTTCTTCTATGTTTCAAAATGGTGTTGGTTTTCTGTTGTTGGTTTATTTTATTGTTGTTGGGAGTTTTTGTTGTTGTTGTTTTTCAGCAGGTGACAAAATAAATGGAAATGTACATCTGTTAAAAATGAGAAGATAGAGGTACTCTCCAGAAACAGACAGAGGCCTGGGATATAAGAGAAACCCAAGAATTAGTGGGGATGTCCATAAATATGATTAACAGCATTGTGTCTGTAGACCCTAAAATTTCCACTGTTGGTAGCCAGACAGGAAACCCATAGAGTGATAGGGATACCAAAACACTCATGCATCTTCAAACCCAAAATATATCCTGTCTACAGGTAATACAGGGATGGACAATGGAACAGATCCTGGGGAATGGCCAAACATTAAACACCCCATCTTGAGACCCATCACATGGGAAAGTAACAATCCCTCACACAAATAATTAAATTCTATTATTCTTATATACAGGAGTCTAACATAGCTGTCCTCTTAGATGGTCACAGTAGCAGTTGACTCAGACCAATGCAGACACTCACAGGCAAACAACAGATAAAGCTATGGAAGGACAACAGGAGGCTTGCAGCATCTAATGGAAATCAACAGGAAGACAAACAGAGTCAACTAACGTATATAACCCTTGGAAATCTCAGAGACTGAAGCACCAACCAAAGAATATTCATAGGCTGTAATTAGTTTCCCCTGGCCATGTGTAATAGATGAACAGCTTGGTCTTCATGTGTGTCCCAAATAACTGAAGTGTGGGCTACTCCAAAAGCTACTGCCTGTCAGTGGAATATGTTATACTAGCTGAAATGCCTTGTGTAGTCTCGGTGGAAGAGGGTTCATGCAGCCTCACAGAGACTTTATATGCAAGGTTTGGTGAATACACAGGACAGCCCACACACATTTATAAGAGAATGGTAGGGAGTATTGGGAGAGAGATTGTTTAGGGGGAAATGAAGGTACAATAAATTTTAAAAGGATCTTATTTTCTTCATTTTCTCTGTTTCTCTTACTCTGTATCTATTTCTCTGCTTTTCTCTTTCTCTCTCTATAAGTATGCTAGTGTTTATATATCAATATATGTATGTATATATGTATTTGTATGTATATTTGTGTATATGTATGTACATATATGTAATATATCAGCTCCCTACATATTGTCTATTTGTGTATGCCCTTTTTTCATTAGGTGTCTAATAGATCATCTGTTACATATCTTCCTCTCTGTCTACTTATCTCCAGTTTTGTCTCTCTCCCATTTGTCTTTTTCTGTCTGTTTGTCTGTCATCCATTCATTATCTTTTTCTCTGTATTTTATGCTATCCAAATATTTATGTATATATCACAAATTCTTGGGAAACATGAACTAATTTTTTCACCAATTGTTGTTTGAACTTATATTCAAACAGTAGAAAAAATAAAAATTGATTCACATGTATTATGGTCATTATTTAATTTTTTAAAATACAAAAATTAATTAATATATCAGTTAAGAGTTATATGAGTTGTCCAGTAGTTAAATAAATATTCTATATTTGTGTTACTTATATCTCTCTTGGTTGTGAGAACTTAATTGATATAAAACTCTTAACATGGCATTATTATTTTGTTTAATTGTTTTAGATATATTTCAGTCTATAAAGGCAGAGAAGGAGTAATGGAAAGATCAGGCTAAAGATTATATTGTCAACTGTTCATGTCATAGAGAATGAAGGAGCAGATAAGTTGACTATAAGAAAAATATTTAAAACTGTCAATGCTTTGTGACTAATGGTGTCTGTCCTCTCAATATTAAAAGATCTCTAAATTTATACAATATTCAAAACAGGAACATGTTGGGCAAAAAGAATAAAGTCCAAAATATCAAGGCAAATACCAAAATAGCATGCAAGATATATTTGTTTCAGTTAGAAAGCCCCACACCTCTCCATAATATACTTATTACCTCTGTCTTGGTCAATATCCATTCTTTAGTACAGCTTTCTTTGGATTACTTTTCTCTACAACACATGTTCTATCCAGTCTCACTGCAGACAATTTGAGTTTGCTTTACACTGCTTGGCAGAGAGGGTAAATCATTTTCAATTTTCATATACTGTATTTGCAGTTTATACTGTGTGATATTTTTATATTTTCTTAATTTTTCCAAAGCATAAACCATTGATTATCATTCAATGTTTACTATATCTCTCTCCAATAAAAATTATCTTTTTACTTTCTTGAGTCATCTATGTGTTTCTATCAGACAGGGAATTTTGCTATTTACTGACCCTGTACAAAATTTTCTTTTCTTTTTTTTTCTTTTCCTTCTTTTCTTTTTTCTTCTTTTCTTTTCTCCTTTCTTTTTTTATTTCTATTTTTCCTACCTTTCATTCTTCTTTTCTTTCTTTTTTACTCTCATTCATTCATTCATTCATTCATTCTTTCTTGTTTCTTCTTCCCTTCATTCCTTCCCTCCTATCATTTATCTCTCCCTCCCTCCTTTCTTTCTTAGTTCTTTCTTTCTTTCTTTCTTAAACTAATTATTTTATTGGGATTATCTTCAGACATATGTGTGAGGACTTACTTACAGGTGCATAGACATAAGGTGACCACTGAAAAGCCTACCTCAGCAAGGTAAGGCTTCATGAAAGATTTTTCTTTAGACCTTACTCTATAACAATCACACAACTCAACAGATATTATAAGTTTCCTCTTTTCCTGAACGATCTTACTCTCTTTATGACCACAAGATATATAAGGTTTCAAATTTTTATTATCTTTAGGAACTTTCAGACATTTGTGAACTGTTTAACTCTGAGTATAAAACAGTTACTATATAATGGAATGTTTCAAAGTAGAACTTTCTGAGTCAGAAAGAACATCTCTCGAGGATGAATATGATTTAGTTTGGAAGGCTATGCCTACCCTATATCGAATGATTTGTGTTCTATAAACATTCTTTACTATTTTGAAACTAAAGAGTCTATTGTTTCTTGTAGTGGAACATTTTATATAATACTCCACAGTGTGGACCTGGGATAACCAATAGTTGTAAAAAGAATGTGCTTCTCTTAAAATATATGATTTAGGATGGTGTAGAATTCTGTTGCCAAAGTATTTACAGATAACGCACATGTTTTTAGATTACTTTACTTGTTTCCCCATTTTAAACTTTAGAGCCAGTTGCAGAGCCACCACCAGTTGAGGAGAGTAAGCTACCTCATTTGTTTTCTCTGCTCTTGCATTTCTTTTTAAAAAACTTTTATTGAGTCATTGTAAATTTAAAATCAGGCACCCCAATTTCATTTATCTTCCTGTCTATTTGTACAACTATCTTCCTTGCAACATCCCCCCCACAAAAAAAACAAGTCTCTTTATGAAAGGAATAGTCTGTCAGTATGTCCCGCTGCATAGTAGATTACTAACATTTCATTACTTACATGTGTTCATTGTATTGGTGCATTTATTTAGTCTGAGTCCTATGGTTTTTAATCCACTTTACATATGTAATACTTACCAAGACTGATCTTCAATATCATGTTTTGCCCATACCAATCCATAGCAAACAAACTACAAGGCCAAAGATCATACAATCACATCATCACAGGCTACTAAATTTTGTCCACACCAACAGCATCATCATCATCGCTACTGTGCTACTTCTATGAGGTACAAATTCTTCTTTTCAGAATGCTGTAGTCATTAAAGGGTAGGGCATGCTCTCCAGCTTACTGTAGGTCGTGAATAATTGTTTTTTCTTTTGAATTCTTTGTTTTGTTACAAATGCCTTTTCATTTAAGCTATTAAAACACTGATTTGAAAATTATACTTGAAGCAATAATATTGTTATAGGATTATTCTTGCATTATATTTTATTGGTTAAACTATATAACATTTACATCCTGATTAAAGCTTTCCCATCCTACTCTAGTATCAGTCCCTTCATCTTACCACCTCTACTCTATCAACCGTGCCTGCCTTCCACCTCAAAAATGGGGAGGTCTTCCATGCATATTAAGTAGCCTTGGCATATCAAGTTGTAGTAGTAATAGCCACATCCTCCTTTATTGAGAATAGAAACAACTCTTCATTTAGAGGAAACCTATCCAAATGTAGGTGATGTAGATTAATTTTCTTTGTAATTGTATTAATTTCTGTCACATTCATAAATGATTTGGCAGAAACATTGTTTACACACCTTAAATTTCTTAGTCTCTCTTCTCATTGATTTTTAGTATTTATACAATATATGACAATTAGTTTACTTTTTTGTAATCTTGACCTGACTAAGGTGCTGACTCTTCTGTAAATTGTTCTATCAATTGTTTTAAATTTAGTGCTATTCAGTTTACTAAGAAAAGGTCAGAATGCAATGGAACCTATGAAAATATGTAATGGGGATGCCATGGATGTTTTGTTAGGTGAGTTCCTGACTGCAATAGCCTGAAAAATTGAGTTTCATTCAAAGAACCCTTATAAGCATGTAAAGAATGACTGGTGGCTACTGAGTTGTTCACTGGCCTTTTTTTTGTGACCTGTGCATACTCTCACACATTTGTATTATGGACACTTCCATATAAGAAAATTTAAGTGTGACACAGTTGGAGACTTTTTGCCATCACTTCCTAAGATATAACAACAGGTCTGTCCAGTAATGGTCAGACAGATAGTGGATCTTCTAAATTTTCTTCTTGTCTTTCATGAAAGATTTGATCATTGATTCTTACTGTCTCTCCAGATATTATGTGGCAAGCCAACATCAATGTTTTTTCTCCTGAGATTTCTTCAATCTATTCAAAGCTTTACATTAAAATTTTCATTTTCTCCTCCCCTTTTTACTAGTTCTTTTCTAGCTTTGGTAATCTTAGGAATAGTATGTACGGATTCTGAAAATCATTCTCGTTTCTCTGAGTGATGTGGTCCCTCTTCTATTAAATACTTCTTCAATAGTATATCTGTTTTCTGGAATACATCTTCTAAATGGGTCCATGTAGCTTATAAGACCCAGATAGAAATTAAAGGCTCCTCGAATTCCCCTTCCCAGAAAGGACTCCCCCCAAAATTACTACATTAATACAAACATTTGCTCCTGTTCTAATTGCACTCTGATGAATTCTTATGAAATAAAGATTTCTATACTTTTGGGAATCTGTTCCTCCCCTCCAAAGTCTAAGTTTCAGACTTCTCAAAGTGGTGCCTGTGGACACCAGAGAAGTTCTAACTAGCCCAAGTTTCAGTGAGAGACTCTGTCTCAAAATTTACATGAATGGCTACAGTTTCACCATTTTTTAAAGAAACAAAAAACATACCTTGGTGACAATACTCTCTGCTCAAGAATCACTGACAAAACTATTCATCTGTCTGCAGAATATTACTGGTGTATCTTTCACCTAGTACAAAGATAAATTCAAATCAGAGTAGAGATATTCACACCATGTCAGAAAGATTGAAATTTCATGGGACAAGAAAGGGAATGTACTTGAAATTTCAGATATAAACTCTCTGAAAAACATTGTACCAAATAGTGAATGGCCTTCAAAACACCAACAAAGGAGACTTCATGAAATTAGTTTATCCACAGCAAAGGAAACTGTTCCCAAAGTGACTAAGCAGCCTATGGAATGAAGAAAATTAATTTCAAAGTCTATGTCATATAGTATTTAATATCTAGTACATATAATAAAATACCCTAGCCAAATAACTCAGACAAAAACTTGTTCATTAATAAGTACTGTAATTTGATGAAAAGATTTTTCTAAAATGTAGAAACATAAATTGCAATAAATATTTCTTTTCAATATTCAAGATTACTAACTATCATAGAAAACTACATCACTACTAGCTTAATATTCCATTTCATCATAGTAGAAATGGCTACTTCAAAGGCAGTATGAGTACATATTGAAAGTAGCCTGTTGGAATATCATAATATTTATTCAGTTCTAATAGACTTAATGACTACAAAGTTACTATGGAAACTTTAGTGGACATTCATAAAAACATTACAACAGTATCACAAGCCTTATCATTTCTGAGCACAAAGCCAAAGTATTCTTCATGTAACTTAGGAATATTTACTTATCTTTGTTCATTGATACAGTATTTTTATTCACAAAGCTAGGATTCAGTGACCAAGCTGTATATGTACACAATGAAAATTTTGTTAAAGAATTAAAAATGAAAATATGAACTCTATAATCAGGATTCAATTCTCCATCTCAAATATCACAGTAATTTCTGGAGACCATACAGGTACCACGGGCCCAAATAATTGCCCTGTTATATGCAAAATCTCCCATTAAAATACACCCAATAGTTTTAAACTCTACCCCAAAACCTAGACCCCATATTCTGGCCCACAAATATAACAAATGACCTCTGCAGTCCAGGATGCCACACTCAATTTAAGGATCCCAGAGGCAACATTGGCAACTAAAAGTGATGTGTGCCAAAACAAAATAAAACAAACTCAAACTCCAATGGAGACACCCAACTGGACCTGAAGATTCACTAATTACAAAAACCATGGGCTATGAAGTTCAGAGAACAAGATAAGAAACAGAAAGACATAAAGACAGACATTAGAACAGCATGATATCTCTCAACTTAAGAATGGATAAAGAAAGTGTAATTCATCTTCACAATGGAATACTTCTAGCTATTAAAAAACAAAGACATCATAAAAATTTCAGCAAGGTCAGGGGAACTTGAGCATATCATCCTGAGTGAAGTAACACAGATCCAAAATGACATGCATGGTATGTACTTATAAATAAATATTTATTAGCCATAAAATAAAGAATAACCATCTTCCACAGATGCAAAAGAGCTAAACAGGAATGGACGTCCAAGCAATGATGCTTAAAGTCTCACTTAGAAAGGTTAAAAAAAAATAGTTATAGAAAGTAGATGATGAGAGGCAACTTGGCAGTTGAAGAGATAGTGCATGAATGATGGTCCTATCAAGATAAAGTGATGTAAGAGACAGTGGAATATGGCCAGATGGCTATGAGCCTAAATAAAAAAGTAAATTTTGCTGGGGTTTGGGGGTGGGAGGAGTTTAGAGGATGTGCCAGTGATGTGGGATAGGGGAGGCTACCAAGTATTAGTGGGGGTGACCTTAGCTAAGACTCACATCAGAGGGGATATGGAACATAAAGAAGTCACCTTCTGTAGCCAGGTAGGAGCTCAAGTGGAACAAGAGAGAAACTGTCCAACTCACAAAACTTTTGACCCAAAATTTATTCTGCCTACATGAAATGCTGGGATTGGGTATAGAGTAGTGACTGAGTGAATGGTCATGCAATAAGCAGCCTAAGTAGAGTCCTATACATTGGATAAGCATTAATCTTATAAATAATAATAAATAAATAATAAATTAATTAATAATTAGGCTCTCTTATTCTTGCAGATAAGAGCCTATCATGGTGCTCCTTAGAGAAACTCCACCCATAAGCTGACACAGACAGATCCAGAAACCCACAGCCAAATACTTGACAGAGGTTGCAGGAAGAATTGAAGACACAAGTCCTGGATATTTCAATAGAGCTAAGGTATTAGAAAATGACATTAAATCCAATGTTTTGAAGATGGTAGAGGTAATTAAAAAGGAAATGAATAAACCATTTAATAAGTTACCCATATGAATAAAATAAACAGGTGAAATTAATGAGTAACTCTACTAAGAACATGAAGATAAAAATAGATACTATAAAGAAAACTTAAACTTGGGGATCTGGAGGTGACAAACTTAAACAAGTACATAGAAAGTATAAAAAGGAATAATGGAACTAAGAAACAAAACTTTTGAATCAAATGGACCAAATGGACTCTCAGAAGATTTCACCCAAATACAAAACAATGTGCCTTCTTCTCAGCACCTCAAACCACTTTCTCAAAAATTGGCATAATTATGCTCTAATTGTATTTTGAGAAAAAAGTTTTATTTTAACATGAAGGGTGATATGTAGGAGGAGCTTAGGTGGAAGGAGTACTGAGAGGAAGAAAAGGAGTAAGGAGAGGAGGAGAAGGAGAGGAGAAGCTAGGTGATGAGAGTGAGAAAGAAAGAGAGAGAGAAAGGGGGGAAATGGAGGCAGATGTTCACGTGTCTCCACCAGTCAAAGATAGTTGATATATCTAGGATGGGTATTGGGTTACACTTCTGATTGAGCATTACCAAACTTATAAAGCCTTTGATCAACGTTCTAAAAAAATTGTATAAAAGCAAAAAGGAAAAGGGGGCATAGGATAGGGGTTTCTAGGAAGGGGAATTGGGGAAAGGGGATGGCATCTGAAATGTAAATAAAATATCCAAAAAAATTAATCAAACAAACTTCGGAGCTAATAAATGCCAATATTTAGAAGTAAAAAAAAAAATGTCCATGCAACAAAACTCTAATCATTTAAAAAAAGTTTGACATAATACTCTGTATCTTACCAGAGCACCATGGATTAAAGCTGTACTTCAATAACAAAAAGAACAGAAAGTCAAACAACACATTGTAACTAAACAATGTTGTAATCAATGAAGAAATGCAGAAAGAAATTACAGACTTCCTAAAATTCAATGAAAGGGAATGTACAGCATACCCAAACTTATGCCATATAATGAAAGTAGTGATAAGATCAAAGTTCTAAGCATCAACAGCTTTCATAAAAAACATTGAGAGACCTATAATAGCAACTTAACAGTATCCCTAAAAGCTAAAGAATGAAAAGAGGTAAACAATCTCCAGAGAAGTAGATGGCAGAAAATAATCAAATTCATGGCTGAAATAAATACAAGGGAAATAAAAAGAACAATACAAAGAGTCAACCAAATAATGGGTTGGTTCTTTGAGAATATCAACAAGATACATCAATCCTTACTCATGGTAACTAAAAGCAACAGAGAGGAAATCCAAACTAAAAAGATCAGAAATGAAACAAAAACCCCATAATATTGGAAAAAGTTCTTAGCAATAAAAGAACTGCTGGGGGAATCATCATGCTTTATTACATAGCAATAGTGACTAAAAGTGCATGATATTGGTTCAGAGACAGACACATTGATCAATGGAATAGAAGTGAAGACCCTGAAATAAAACCACACACTTACAGATGCTTGATCTTTGACAAAGATGCCAAAATATACAAAGGAAAAAAGAAAGCACCTTCAATAAATGCTTCTGGTCGAACTGGCAGTCTACATGTAGAAAACTGAAAATAGATTCTAATTTTCTCCTTGCACAAAGCTGAAGTCCAAGTAGATTAAGGACATAACATAAAACCACATGTGTTGAATCTAATAGAAGAGAAAGGCAGAAAGAACCTCAAACTCATTGGCACATGGAGAAATTTTCTAAACAGAACTCCAATGGCTCATGCTCTATGACCAAGAATTGATAAATGGGACCTCAAAAACTGGAATGTTTCTGTAAGATAAAGGACATAGTATAGTCAATTAGACAAATCTCCAAACTACAGACTAAGGAAAAATCTTCACGAATTCCACATCTGATAGACTAATAACTAAAATACATAAAGTACTCAAGAAGCTAACCACCAAAAAAAAAAAAATTATCCTATCAAAAATAGCATATAGATTTAAACCAAGAATTCACATCAAAGAAATCTCAGATGGCTGAGAAGTATTTAAAGAAATGTTCAAAGTTCTTAGTGATCAGGAAAACACAAATCAAAACAACCCTGAAATTTCACCTTACAACAATCAGAATGGCTAAGATGAAACCTCAGGTGACAGCTCATGTTGGTGAGCATGTGGAAAAAGAAGAACACTCCTCCATTGCTGGTAGAATTGCAAACTGGTACAACCACTCTGGAAATCAAACTGGAAATTCCTCAGAAAATTATAAATAGATCCACCTAAATACCCAGCAATACCACACTTGAAAATATACCTGTAAGGAGCAGGCCCTTAACAAGACCAACTCCAAATTGTAATAGGAAAGAAAACAAGTTTTGAAGTGAAGTTGTTTTGAAGTGCTGTGATAACCAGAAGTTGTTTTAAAAACTTATGAATCAAAATATTTGTGCACAAAAAAACCAAGTTGTTTTGAATAAGTGTGATAACCAGACACAAATGGTTATCAGTCGTGCATGTCAGCAGTGACGCCAAATCAAGCATAAAAAGAGGAGTCTGACCGGAGCACATCATCACACACTGGTAGCCATGACTGCCTAATGTGATCCTCCGACCAAGCCTCCTCAACACCCGATCACTGAGATTCAATGACAACCAAGAGACCAAAAGCATCGGTGACACCTCCACCTTTGCAGTCAAGCACAGACTTCTTGGTCAAGCCCCCTACAAAGTCTAATTAGCTGGAAGTCACAGTCTGTGACCACCTTCCTGAACGTCGGACAGGAAACTGAAACCATCATAAGGACTCAGGTTGTATAACCCATGAATGAATGATGTACTTATTGCTATGTTTATTTCTTTGGTAATTAGCAATTTATTATTTGTGTTTGATAGAGATGGTGCATGGAATGAACAAGAAATGTGGCAATAACTTGTTGTAGCAATAGCCTTAGCATTGGTGATAATATATTGTTTGCTGTGCATCATTAAGGAGCAATTGAATGTCAAACCCTCCATCTCTGGTGTACTCTCTTCCCTCTCATGGATCTGATAATCTCACGGTCAATCCAGCATACGATCCCTGAGTGGAGAAGGATACTCTCCCCATGAGGATACTAAAACCTCTTTGCAACCTGCTCGTAACAATACCCAACAGATGCCCCACCATCCCTCTGGGGCACATATTTAACTATGGTCATAGAAGCCTTATTTGTGATAGCCAGAAGCTGAAAACAACCCAGATATCTCAAAACAGAAGAATGGATATAGAAAAATGTGCTTCATTTACACAATTGAATACTACTCAACTATTAAGAATGAGGACATCTTGAGTTTGCAGGCAACTTGATGGAAGTAGAAAATATTATCCAGAGTGAGCTAACTCAGACTTATTGCTATATCTAATACTACTTAGAGTAGTATATTATATAGATATAAAGAGAGTGGGCATCTTTGTATTGTCCCTTAATTTAGTGGGGTTGCTTCAAGTTCCCTCCATTTAATTTGATATTGACTGATGCTTTACTGTATATTGCTTTTAATACATTTAGGTAAGGGCACTGAATTCCTGATCTTTACAAAACTTTTAACATGAATGTGTATTGTATCTCGTCAAAAGCTTTTTCAGCATCTATTGAGATGACCATGTGATTTTCTGGGAGTTTATGTAGTAGGTTACATTAATGGATTTTTGTATATTGTACAATCTAAGCATCCCCAAAATTCTACCAGAGAAATTCTATAGCTGATATACACATTCAAGAATGTCCTACAGTACCTTAATATACTATAGGCATTAAACAGTCTGAGAAAGAAGTTAGTGAATTAATAATGTTCACAATAAACACAAATAAAATAAATTTTATTTAGCTCTAAACAAGTAACAAAATCTGTATGATACAAACTTCATATGCCTGAAGAGAAAAATTGAGGAAGATATTAGAATATCGAAACATCTCCCTTGCTTGTGGATCAGTAAAATTAACAGTAAAAATGGCCATCTCACCAAAATCAATGTCGAAAATCAATTAAGTCCCCATCAAATTTTCAACACAATTCTTCACAAATTTCGAAACAACAATACTCAACTTCACATAGAGGCTTCTCTTTTTTATGAAGTGTCAACACTCTCTTCTTTTAATACCAACTTTCAATAATAATAAATATTACTCTCAAAACTTTTACCCAAAAGAAATCTTTTCATATACACAAACACACACGTATATACACATACACACACACACATATACACATACATGAATATATGAAGTGAATTTTTGAATGTACCTTGGGTATGCATAATAACTAGTTCACACACTAAGACCAAATCTATCCAGTGTCTGTTAAATTAATATATTATACAATAGTATACAACTCAAAGAAATACTAAACTGTGGAAATTTGCAAATATTGATGACAGAAAGTTGAACAGTACATTAATACTACCTTTTATATGTTAAAATATTAATTAAATAATATTAATGAAATAAAATTAGTACTCTAGTTATCAATTATTTTTAAGAAATATAAAAATATTTTCTAACCTACTATCTTAGGGTTTTACTGCTATAAACAGACAACTCCTATAAGAACATTTAATTGGCGCTGGTTTACTTGTTCAATAATCCAGTCAATTAGCATCAAGCAGGGATCATGGCAGTGCCCTAGCATATATGACACAGCAAGAGCTGAGTATTTTCCATATTTTTCTGAAGGTTGCTAGGAAAATACTGGCTTCTAGACAAGGGTCTTAAAGCCCATGCACACAATGACAAATTTTATCAAACAAGGCCACACCTACAAATAGTATCACTTTCTGGGCAAAGAATATTCAAATTACCACTTTACACTCCATGGGCACCATAGGCTTTTTTAGACACTTGAGAATATGGAGATAATACTTAGTCATAGCATTACAAAAGAGTATGTTTTGTCCAATGTAAAACATCCCTGTAGACTACAACAGTTTTAAAAATATTAAAAATCTAATTTCAAAGACTCTTCTGAGATTCGTTCAAACACTTAACTGTAATCTTCCAAACAAGACACAAACTGGCTAAGCAAACTCTAAACACTGGATCTCCATGTTTAATGTCAAGGAGGTCTTCAGATCTCCACTCCATTTTCATCTTTGTTGAAAGTTTGTTGACTGCAACAAACTTTTTTCTCCTGTGCTTGTTCTAATCCCTGTTAGCAGCATTCCTCAGTGGATATACCATGGCTCTGGAATCTTGAACATTGTGGGGTCTCCAGGGCAACATCAGCAGTATAGCTTCTTATTCCAATGTCTGGAATCCACACATGAACTTCTGTTTTCCTCCAAAAGACTTGCATCATTTTTCCAGCTCTGCCCTCTGAAGAACTCTATGCTTTGATTGATAGTATTCTACAGTTGCTGGTGTTCTTACTGATCATCCCATTATACTGGAATCTTGAATATAATGGGATCCTACACTGCAACTAGGCCTTACCAAGAGCCTTTTATAGGCTCTCTTCATGGTTGTAAGCCTCAACTTTGCATGACATCTCTAGTTCTGGGTCATCAACTGCAACTAAAGCTTTATCTTCACCAATGGCCTTTTCTGCCTTCTCATACTGCCAAGCCTCAACTACTCTCCATTATCCCTTCATACTTTCAAAACCAGTACCACCTAGGTGACTCTAATACCTAGTCTAGCTTCAGCTCTAAGTACAACCTTGGCTATCTCTGGAACACAGCTTCATTGTACTCTCAATAAACACTTCCCAGATGATTTCACCTCAGTGAAGCTGGCCTGTTCTTAGTAATTGCTAATTTCTTAGCTCCAGCTAATAAGCATGAATTATTCTAATACTCTTCGCTTATGACTCATAAACCAGAAACACATGGTCAATGCTGTCAAGTTCTGCTGCTTAATAGGGATGGAATATGGCTGCACCTTATTCTATTACCAACTTTTGTTTTACAAAAGTTAACTACGTGAACTTAACTCTCCTGGGACTTTCTCTATAGATTGATCTTGAATTAAAAGATCTGCATGGTTCTGTCTGAAGAATGCTGAGATGTAATACATGTTCTATCATACCTGGATTAAGGCTTCTCTACTTGGAACATGCTTTGTCAGAGGATGGCCTTAAACTCAGAGATCTGCTTCTCTTTGTCTTCTGGGATTAAAGGAATATATCACTATGCCTTGGCCTAAGCTTTTCATGGCCACTGCTCCCCATGATCCCTGTCAAAAGCCTGTGTCTTCCAGCCTCAAGATTTGGATTAAAAGTTTGCCTTCTATGTCTGGATTGTAGTTCATTCCAGATTATAACTCCAAAATTTTCCCTTTCTCATGTAAATATGACTTCTAGGCATCAAGCATGAGTGCTTTAAAGCACGTGCCCACAGTGTCATACTCCCTTCAACAAGGCCACATTTTGAAATAGTGCCACTTGCTCAGCCAAGCATATTCTAATTCCCATACAAAGATAGTATAATTTATAAATTTTGGAGCATGTAGTTTAGGAGAATCATAATATTTCCAAAAATTTACAAAAGTTTCAGAGAAAAGCATTATTTATTTTCAAAAATTCATCACATATTCTAAGAATATTCTATGTGAAAATATATGTTTGCTTCAAATGTTATGAAAACATTTTATTGGGTGATTTTTGAGCATTACCTAATGTAATAGGGTCTATTCAGTAAACTCCAGCAAAGAATGAACAGAATTTTAAAACACAAGAAATTTTAAGAAGAGAAGTAGATTTAGGATTCACAGATAAGAAAACATCAAGAATGTTTTTGCAAAAATACTTTCTGTAATGTAAATTTTGCATGTTTAAGTTATAAAGTATATGTGAATATTATTATTAATATTATTATTATTGCCATGTTAGGTTTTTAAAAAGTAACTTAGTATTTTACTTTTTATCAAAAGAGGTAGAGCATGCCACTAAAGGGAGAGAAATATTGTATGCAAAGAGCACACATTCTCTTAGGAAGTACAATTTAAATCACAATTAAGATTGTTAAAGAATTTACTATTGGTTGATGGGGATCTAAAAAGATAGAATATTTTTCTTACAAAGATAGAGCTTGAATATCTACATATTTTTTCAATGAAGCCGTCCATGATTATATGAACACTGGCTCCACTGAATTTATTCAGTAGTTATTAAAATGGAAAAGGTAAAGATAAAGAACACATTGAGTTCTGACTAAAAACTGATTGAAGGGAAGGAGTGTATTGGAAGTAGCAATTAAAAAACAATTGGATCAAAATTTATTATAAGTGAACACGAATAGTAGAATAAATATGTAAGAAAAAAGGTGGTGTCTAAAAATCTAGAATTACTTATGACAGTGTACTAATAATTTTGTCCCAGAAAAAATAAAATAAAATACACTGACATCTGTGACAGTCCCTATACATAGAAATGTTTCAGAATAAAAGGAATCACCATTTACTGGACTCCTGATCTCATGATAACTTATATTTCTGACTAGATGCAGACCAGTGTGTGAAGTGTCCAGAGAGTCACTATGCAAATACAGAGAATAACAGCTACCAAAAATCTGTGAGCTTTCTGGCTTATGAAGACTCTTTGGGAATGGCTCTAGCCAGCATAGCTTTGTGCTTATCTACACTCACTGCCTTTGTTATAGGGATCTTTGTGATACACAGAGACACTCCTATTGTCAAGGCCAATAATCCATCTCTCATCACACTAACATTCTGGTTCCTATGTTATTTGAACTTCATTGGTCAGCCCAACACATGTGGCTGCATCCTTCAGCAGACCACCTTTAGAATTGCTTTCACTATGGCTCATGCCACTGTGTTGGCCAAAGCTATTACTGTGGTCCTTGACTTAAAGGTCAGTTTTTCAGGGATAATGGTAAAGTGGCTAATGATATCAAGGGGTCCAAACTACATCATTTCTATTTCTGCACTGATCCAACTTCTTTGTGCAATATGTATGGTAGCATCTCCACCATTCATTGACCAAGATGCTGAAGATGGACACATCATCATTTTGTGCAACAAGGGCTCAACTCTTGCCTTCCACTCTGTTCTGGGATATCTCTGTTTCTTGGACCTTTGGAGTTATACCATGGCCTTCTTGTCTAGAAACTTATCTGATACATTCAACGAATCCAGATTTCTGTCATTCAGTATGCTGGTGTTCTTCTGTGTCTGGGTCACTTTTCTTCCTGTCTACCACAGCACTAAAGGGAAGGTCATGGTGGCTATGGAAGTGTTTTCTATCTTGGCTTCCAGCACAGGACTTCTTGGCTTCATATTTGGTCCTAAGTGTTACATAATCTTGTTGAGACAAGAGAATTCATTTGATTATATCAAGAAAAAAACATATTCTAGAAGGAAGAATTCTCCTTTACTATAGTTGAAAAATTAAACTTAGCTTTTATGTTAACAACTTCATAAAAGTGTTCATTTCTTTTATGGTTTTAATTATTTAATACAACTATATTATGAATGTAATTATATCAGATTTTATTTCTTTACTAAATTGTATTAAAGTGTATAGCATGAAAGTCATTCGTTTTCCAACTTTGAAAACAACATTTGCTCTGGTGTTTCAGCTTCACTGAACCTAAGATATGAATCTATTCCTGGATCATGTCAATTTTTTTCACCCTTCCTTGATATAAACTCTTCCTTGTCATTTGTTGTTTTAACTTTTGTGAGGTTCATGGGTATTATTCCTTCTTACCTGAAACACATTTAGTTTTGTAAGTCCACCAATAAAATTTCTTAATGACCCTTAATAAATAATACTAAAATCTGAATGGCCATATAGTAGATCTTAAGTATATTATATATTTAATTTTCAATATGCTATATTTGAAAATGAACAGCATGATAAATATAAATCTCTCAAGGCATTTAATTAATTTATAATAGTTTTTTGAACTTATATGCTTGTACCAAAAAGCACTCACTATTGTGATTTAAATGCAATTTTTTATAATGTAATAGCATTCTAGCTCATGGCATAATGTTTTCCATGGTAACTTAGTGTGAAGAATCATTTAGAAATGTAGTTTATTACCCAAAGTGAAATATGAGTCAACCAGAAAAGTCAACTTAGGATATATCCCTAGTTTGAAAAACTTTGGACATGTCCCGCTGTTTTCAAGTTAGTGGACTATCCTCACATGCATTTATTATTTTCTTTTGGATTGTTTTGAAACTTATTTTTTAATTTATTTTTATGAGATATTATATTTACATTTCAGATTTTATCCCTTTACCCCCATTCCCCCCACCACCCAGGAACCACCTATCCCATCCCCCTCTTCATGCTTCTATGAGGATGTACCCCCACCTACCCCCTCCACTCCCACCTTCCCACCCTTGAATTCCCCCCTCCACTTGGTGTTCAGCCTTAATGGGACCACAGTTCTCCTCTCCCACCTATGCCAACAAGGCCATCCTCCCCTACATGTATAGATGGAGTCAAGGGTCCTTCCCTATGTGCTCCCAGGCTGGTGGTTTAGACCCTGGGAGCTCTGGTTGGTTGGTATTGTTGCTCTTCTCATGGGGCCACAAACCCTTTCTGCTCCTTCAGTCTTCTCTCTAACTTCTCCATTGGGAAACCTTTGATCAGATCAGTGGTTAGCTGTAAGCATCTGCCTCTGAATTTGTCAGACTCTGGCAGACCTCTAAGGAGACAGCTATATCAGGCTCTTGTCAATATGCACTTCCTGCCATCCACATCAGTGTCTAACTTTCATAACTATACATGGGATGGATACCCAGGTGGAATGGTCTCCAGATGGCCCCTTCTTCAGTTTCTGTCCCACACTTTGTCTCCATATTTGCTCCCTTGAGTATTTTTGTTACTCCTTCTAAGTAGGACTGAGGCATCCACACTTGGTTTTCCTTCTTCATGAGCTTCATGTGGTCTGTGAGTTGAGTCTTGGCAATTCCAAGCTTTTGGGCTAACATCCGCTTATCAGTGAGTAAATACCATGTGTATTCTTTTGTGGTTGGGGTAACTAACTCAAGACGATGTTTTCTAATTCCATCGATTTACCTAAGAATTTCTTGAATTCATTATTTTTAATAGATGAGTAATACTCCATTGTGTAAATGTACGACTTTTCTGTATGCATTCTTCTGTTGAAGGACATCTGAGTTCTTTCCAGCTTCTGGCTATTATAAATAAGACTGCTATGAACATAGTACAGCATATGTCCTTGTTATATGTTGGAGCATCTTCTGGGTATATGCCCGGGAGGGGTATAGCTGGATCCTCAGGTAATGCTATAACCAATTTTCTGATTTCCATAGTGTTTGTACCAGCTTGTAATCCCACCAATAATAGAGAAGTATTCCTCTTTCTCCACATCCTTGCCAGCATCTACTATTACCTGAATTTTTGATCTTAGCCATTCTGACTGGTATGAGGTGGTATCTCAGTGTTGTTTTGATTTGCATTTCCCTGATGACTGAAGATGCTGAGCATTTCTAAGGTGCTTCTCGGCCATTTGGGTTTCCTCAGTTGAGAATTCTTTGTTTAGCTCTTTACCCCATTTTTATTAGGGTTATTTGGTTGTCTAGAGTATAATTTCTTGAGTTCTTTGTATATATTTGATATTAGCCCTCTATCAAATGTAGGATTGGTAAAAACCTTTCCCAATCTGTTGGTTGCCATTTTGTCTTATTGACAATGTCCTTTGCCTTTTTATAATTTAATGAAAATGAGGACACATCATACCAAAACTTGTGGCAGTCCATGAAAGCAGTACTAAGAGGAAAACTCATAGCTCTACGTGCTACAAAAAGAAACTAGAAAGAGCATACACTAACAACTTGACAGCACACCTGAAAGCATTAGAACAAAAAGAAGCAAATATACCTAAGAGGAGTAGATGGCAGAAAATAATCAAACTCAGGGCTGAAATCAACCAAGTAGAAACAGAAAGCACTATACAAAATATCAACAAAACCAGGGGCTGTTTCTTTGAGAAAATCAACAAGATAAATAAAATGTTAGGCAGCCTAACCTTACATGCATTTAAATTTAGACATTTACACATATTTAATGTAGTACTTAGCTTTCTTGTGAATCAACTCACTTGAGATTTGCTGGTGTCACACCTTGTTCATGTATATAATCCAAAGTCAATATCAATAATCAGCTATAGCCTTGTATTTATTATGTTCAATTCATCAATAATTCATTATTATTTTGTATAAATTTAAGACATACTTAAAATAATCTTCTATTTTCCATTGTTATATGAACAAAAACAATATAAAATTCTTAGAAAAATAGCACATGACTCATCTCATAGACATGGTCTATCTTTGCTCTTATCACTATTCCCCTGGTTATAGGCCTTTAAATTTTTCTTGGTAACTTTTCTATTTGGCTGATAACCAACTCAAGTAAAGAGAAATCTTCATTGGAAATCTCTTTAAATCTACCCATCAGTAATAACAACATGAATCTTGGAGGGAAACATACAACTGTCACATTACTAAAAATAACATTGGGACATCTACATCCAATGAGAACATTGAAAATCAAAAAAACAGAACAACTGTTTGACAAAGATCCAAAAGAGCTGACATGCCTATTAAGGTCATAATCAACTGTTTCTCAGTTTTGTTCTGGATATCCACATGTTTCAGGCTTGAGGTGAGCTTTTATTATTTGTAAAATTGGGGATATTTTACTGATGAAAAATTTTGTAAAAAATCATTTATGCTATCTTCTAAGTATGCTGTTGCTAAGCTTCCCAAGAATTTTCCTAGACATACTGCCTATCCTACTATTCTTATCTATTTTTATCTGAAGATTCTCTTGCATTATGAAGGTTGTGACTTCATTAACATGTTATAGATCTCCTTATTATGATTCAGTTTCAAGATGTGCTCAAACAATTTGCTTCTGGACTTACAAAGAAACAAAACTCAGAACAAAGCAAACTTTGAAAAAAGTCAATAAGATTGAGAGGGTTTGAGAAAGTAGACCAAGACTGAATTACAAGCTTTTTCTTACAATGCACTCAGGCAATTACAGGCCATATGAGATTGAGTGTCTTACATACGATATGCCTCTGCCTTCACTGGAGTTTTTGATCTGAGCCATTCTGATTGGTGTTAGATGGAATTTCAGGGTCATTTTGACTTGCATTTTTCTAATGACAAAAGATGATGAACATTTCCTTAAGTGCTTCTCAGCCATTTATGAATCTTCTGTTGAGAATTCTCTGCCTAGCTAATTACCCCATTTCTAAATTGGGTTATTGATTGATTGATTTGATTGATTGATTGGAGTCTTTATCTTCTTTAGTTCTTTACATATTTTGTACATTAGCCCTTGGTTAGCAAAGATCATTTCCCAATTTGTAGGTTAACCATTTATTGTGTTGATAGTGTTCTTTGCCTTGCACAAGCTTTCCAGTTTCATGATGTCCCATTTATCAATTGTTGATTTTAGAGCCTGAGACATTGGTGTTTTCTTCAGGAGATTTTCCACTGTGCCAATGTGTCCAAACTTTTATTGTACTTTCTCTTATGTTATATTAAGGGTATTATCTGGTTTTATCTTGAGGTCCTTGATCCACTTGGTCTTGAGCTTTGCACAATGTAGTAAATAAAAATGTCTACCTCATGAATTTTTGCAGGCAAAATGACTGGAACTCAAAAGTATCATCATGACTGAGGAAACCCAGACTCAAAAGGACATTCAAGATAGGAGTCTAGCATGGCTGTTCTCTGAGACTCTTTGAGCAGCTGACAGAGAGAGGTGCAAATACTTACAGTCAACCATTGGACTGAAATTTTCACCTGGAAGACAATGACAGACTCCATCCAGTGAGGATTAAAAGCTGCTAAATTTTGAATTGCTAAAAGCTGCTGATTAATCAGTCCAATTGATATAAAGTTTCCCTGCCTTTCAACTGAAACAACTAATCAGATGCCCACTCTCTAGCCTGTGACTAGAATTTTAGCCTTTTTGGACTACCAGAAGACAATGATTTAATGTTAGCAGGAAGCAATTGCAAAAGTAAAATATGTCCATTGTCCCATCTTACAGAATGATATACTATGTCAAAAAATGCCTACATTTCATCAATAAAATTTACAGTTTTTTTTTGTTGGGTGCACTGAACTTTTATTGTTGATATTTAAAAGAGTAGGGAGGGCTTTCTAGGCCCTTCCTCTTAATATGAAGGTCTGGAATGGAAATTGTGAGGGAGATGCTCACTGTTGGGAGCTGAGTTGGGAAAAGGACTCTTCAGCAACCCAGGGCCTCTCTCTTGCTCTTAGTGTCTTTGCTGGGGTGGGTGGTTCAGGGTTTCTTACTCCTTGGAGACCATTAAGGCCATGAGGTCCCCAACCCTGTTTGAATAGCCATATATATTGTCATACCAAGAAATAAGCTTTATTATGTTGTCATTGAGAGCGACGCCAGACACAGCATCATAAGTGGAATAGTGAGAGTTGCTGTTAAAGTTGCAAGAGGCAATCTGGTCCTCAGTGTAGCCCAGGATGCCCTTCACTGGGCCCTCAAATGCCTGTTTTACCACCTTCTTGATGTCATCATACTTGGCAGGTTTCTCTAGGCAGCATGTCAGATCCACAATGAATATAATGGGGGTAGAAACATGGAAGACCATGCCAAGGAACTTCCCATTCAGATCTGGGATGACCTTGTCTTGGCAGTACCAGTGAATGCAGGGATGATATGCTGAGCAGTCCCACAGCCATCATGCCACAGCTTTCCAGAGGGACCATTCATAGTCTTCTGAGTGGCAGTGATGACATTAACCATGATCATGAGCCTGTGAGAACAAAATTTGAAAGCAGCATTTAAACAATAATAGAATTCATGATCAGCAAAGACCACCAACAACATATTAAATATAGTCATAATAAAAATATTAAGTCCCTCCAGGAGCAGGGTGACCAAAAATGAAAAGGCATACAAGGACGTGCCCAGACAAGTCCAAACAAGCCCAAGTGAGTAATGGGCTATCTGGTGTTTACTTCTCTCTCCCCCTTTCCGAGAAGTCCAAGATTTCATGGGGAAAAAAAAAAAAAAACCAACTAGTCATCGTGCCAGCTCAAACGATTGCTTACACAAATTGCTGATGTTTGAAATATCCAATCATATGTAACCACACCAAATTTTCCCACTCTCCCCAACCTCTACCCATAAATATCCCAAATTTCCTGGGTTCTGGGTTGAATCCTCTATCTCCTGCATGAGATATGTTTTGATCCAAGGGCCCTCGCCATTAAACTGCCTCTGCTATTGCATCAAGAAGGTCTCTCATGTGTCTTTGGGTGCATGCTAATCTGGACTTGAGTGAGGGTCTCCCTTCAGGGGTCTTTCAAGCCATTCCATGATGCCAAAGTTGTCATGGATGACCTTGGCCAGGGTGGTTAAGCAGTTGGTGGTACAGAATGCATTGATGACAATCTTGAGTGGGTTATTATATTTCTCATGGTTCACACACATCACATAAATGAGGGCATTGAAAGGGGGGCAGATATGATGACCTTTTTGGCCCCACTCTTCAAGTGGGCCCAGGCCTTCTCCATGGTGGTGAAGCTGCCAGTAGACTCAACAACATACTCAGCATCAGCCTCACCCCATTTGATGTTAGTGAGATCTTGTTCTGGGAAGATGGTGATGGGCTTCCTATAGATGGCAAGCTTCCCATACTCAGCTTTGACTTTGGCTTGAATTTGCCATGGGTGAAGTCATATTGGAACATGTAGACCATGTAGTTGAGGTCAGTGAAGGGGTCATTTATGGCAAAAATTTCCACTTTGCCAGATGCAGAACAGAAGGCAGCCCTGGTAGTCAGGCGCCCAGTAAGGCCCAATCTGATTACACCAACCTTCACCATTTTGTCTACAGAATGAGGCTGGCACTGCACAAAGATATGTGGCTGTCTCTGAAAAAGAGAGGAGCAGAGAGCCAAATTATAGATTAAGTGCCAATTTTCCCCTTGGCCAATAATTCAGATGTTGAAATAATAAATGCCAAGTCAATAACTTGATTCAGTTACAAAACACAGAGAGAAATGAGAGAACTTTGTTATCCAGAGCCAGACTGACTCCATAAAAGACCATAAAATGACAGTTCAAGAGGGTTGGTATTAGTTTCTGTTTCCCATAAATGAGATCTTGGATCCAGGAACCTGGATCAGGCAACCATATCCATGTGCAGCCAATCCAAGAATGCCTTGTCATCTGGCCTGAAGCAAAAGTAGGTATGTAGAATTAATAAGCAACCAAACCACCCTGGGAAGAATCAGTCCACACCTAGACATAGAGCTTCCCAATCAAGGTAAAATGAAAATTTGCTTTCCTGGAATCATCTTATTTGATGCTAAAACCTAGGCCTTTGAGTCCACTTGATGTCTCCATTCCCCTAACTGAAAAATTCTGCTGAATAACCACTCTTTGCTTTGCAAATGGTATTTTCAGCTGATAATTTTCTTGGACCATTTATGTTAAAATCCCATTACATAGTATGAAAGAAATTACTTAACGTATCTTTAGTTCATCTAATGGTAAGCCATAGCCAATTAATATTTCCAAGTAAATTTTGAAAATCATTAACAGTATGTAACTAATATTATCTGATCTGTACTTTATTTTGTTGAATTTTCTGATGACCAATTTTCTATTCTAAATAGTTCATAAATCTACTCTTTTTATATTTTTAGGAAAACTTATAATCTCCAACAAGGTAAAATTTATTTTTTCCAACAAATATTTTTGTAAGGTATTTGTATTAGAGTTAGCCAGTAATATATCTTACATATAATGATAAAATATAAATTATAAAAACTAAAAAAAAAACTATGAAAACTATTTATGAACTATTTCTAATGACTCTTTTACAAATTAGTGACACAAGGTAAGGTTGTTTAAAATTACTTTTGCCAAAACTTTCCATTTTATCATTTTGCAGGCTGTTTATTATTACATATGGGCACAGTGAAAAAAATTATTTATCCAATTTTTATAGGAGTATGGTAAAGAAGCAATTTTAAAAAATTAATCATTATAATATAACATAATTTAGGCAATATAGAAGTTAAGGATACTTTACAATCCAGAAGACCCATATACTGAATTACCTTACTTATAGCTCTTAAGTCAGCTAACATCTTCCATTTTCTGGACTTTTTTTTTTTAATGGCAAGTATAGGAGAATTGTAAGGACTGTTGGATGTGGGAAAATAAATTCATGAGGGAAGTCCGGCAGCAGGGTCCCATGGAGGTCTGACAGCAGGGTCCCAGAGGGCTTCCCACACCACCAGTGCAGGAAGGTCCCACATTCACACAGCCATTGTGGGCTGGCGGCTGCAGTATCAGGAAGGTTCAGGATTCCAAAGGCTGGGAACCTGGCGGCAGCAGGCCCAGGCAACACGTGGAGTCTGGTTTTCCAAAGCTTTTATTGTTAATGGCATAGTGAGTGGGTGTAGATGGAGCACGCCCCCCAAAAGCCAGGCTCCCCTGGCTTTTTATAGGGAGGGGGAAGAGGGAAAAGAATAACTTAATTAGCTATGCCCCTGGCCTTTAGATAACTTATTAATATTTTAATCTCTGGAGGTGGAGACCTGCTAATCATGCCCTCTACCTGTGTGTTACGTGACTGATGGTGAAGGTTAAATGGAGTTACCTCATCCAAGGCCCGACAGTTGGAGTCTTCAATATTTAAGACTCCTGCTGCTCTTTGACCAACCATTCAAGGCCCTGTAACATTTTTTTATTTAAATGCCATTTTTCTACACAATTATCTTCACTAGTTGACCATTTTGATACAGTAGGAGTTTGGCCCCTTTATAAATTTGGAGAGCCAACACCTCTGCTGAGGACACTGGTAATAGGTTTGTTTGCTTGTTTGCTTTACTTTTTTTTCAATCATTATTAGAAAAATCTCCTATTGTATGTCTTGTTACTGATGTTAAAGGAATGTTAATCTATGTTGCTCAGTGTTACAATAAATCTTTTCTATAAAATTTCATGTCTATCCCTGCTACATAGTACTTTTATCTCAATATATAACCTTCTGATCTTATGCATTTAATCAATTTTCGTCCATATTATACCTGAGACAATGTCTCAATCCTTAGCAGTAGTATAAATACCTTTTCAACTGGCCAAGTTGAATTCCAGGAATCTTGTGTCATGATAGTTATATCTCCCCTAATATCCACTAGGCCTTCAAATATCAATTTCATCTAATTTTAATTTCAACTTCGGTCTCTTATTATTTTTAGTAATTTGTCAAAATACCTGTCTCCTGTAACCTTTAAAGTTTCTTTATATTCTTTGGAGTTGCTTTGTCCCTGTTAATTGGGTTACAAAGAGGTAATTTTAGAGTAGCATTGTCAGTAATATCAGTCAGTTTTTCTTTTTTCTATTGGATATTTTATTTATTTACAATACAGATGTCATTCCCTTACCACATTTCCCCTACCTAGAACCCCCTATTCCCATTCTCATTTCCCCTTTATGCTTTTATACCATTTTGATTACATGCATGTACTAAGTCCAATTCTAGGTTGAGGGTCTAGCAATACAATAGATGCAAATAGTCAAGGTACAAGCTGTGGGGAAGAAATCTCATGGGCGGGGGGAAGGGAGTCCGGGCGACAGAGTCTCAGGGCGGTCCGGCATCAGGGCTTCCTGTGCAGCCAGTGGAGGATCCCACATTCACGCAGCTGTCGGTGGGCGGGCCAGCAGTTGCATCAGCAAGGTTCCAGGGTTCCAAAAGCTGGGAATCAGGCAGAGAGACCATGGACACGTGGAGTCCGGTTTTCCAAAGCTTTTATTGTTCATGACATGGTGAATGGGCGTAACTGGTACGCGCTTCCCCCTCCAAAAGCCAGGGGAGACCAGTCTTATAGAGAAGGGAGAAAGGGGAGGGAATAACTTAATTAGCTATGCCCCTGGCCTTTTGATAATTCATTAATATTTAAATCTCTGGAGGTGGAGACTTGTTAGTCACACCTTCTACCTGTGCCCTACGTGACTGAAGGTAACAGGTTAAATGGAGTTACCTCGTCCAAGGCCCAACAACAACCAATACAATAAACACAAATAGTCAAAAAAAAGCAAAGCATTAAGCCCATTTACATGAACACTCCCACAACTATTGTTTCTAAGGTCTTACCAGGATGACCAAAGTATCTGAGCCTACTTTCCTGTACTAGCTCAAGGTCATTTTCATGTCTGAAGCTTATTTTCTTGTTCTAGCCTAAAATTTATATTCCTGAATGAGATTACTTCTTTGTTCTAGCCTAAGATTTAGATTCCTACCTGAAATGACTTCTTTGTTCTAGCCTGATGTCAAATTCCTGCCTGAAGCCTATTTCTTTGTCTTGGCCAATGTCATATTCCTGCCAAGCAGCCCATTTCCTTGTCCTTGCCCATGTCAGATTCTTGTGAAGCAGCCCCAAAGACTCTCTGCCTCTCCCAGTTTTTATTTCATTAACAAGACTGAGCCTGTCTTAGGTCATTCTGACAAGAATGCCTTCCTTACCCATCATGGAATTTGCATTACCAAAAGCAATGCACTTCTGTCTTAGGTTGGTAAGGCTCTGTGCAGAATCTTACCTGTCCTTGGCTTGCCAGCCTGTTAATTTAATAACTCTGTCTGGAGGTCCATTTTCAGGTTCAAGCCATATACTTGACTGCCAACATATTGATGGTGTTGAAGAAAAGCTTTAACAGTGGGAAGGAATAAAAGTATTACCAGGATAAAAAGGGCTAGCATGATAAATCTATATATGCCATTCTTGAAGCTTGACAAAAGTAGAAATACTGACCTCAAGTCATGGGTAAATAAATCAGTAGTTTCTTCAGCATCAACACTCACCAGAGCAGCATTCTTCTATCATTAAAACTTCCAGAGAGGTATTAGAATTATGTCAAATACATTTCATGTGTCATTAAACTTCTTCCTAATTATGTTGAATACCACTGTAAATTGTAGAACTAACATGAATCCAATGGTATTTGGCATTATACTCAAAATGGCTCCTTACCCTTAAATTCTGAACCTCCTTCCAGTACTTTGAATAGCATGGATAGCATCAATTTAGTTTTTTTATTGCCTATCTAGATCTTCTGGTATATTCAATACATTAGTGATTTTTTTCTTGCTAAATGATTAACAAAATTAGCTGTCTTAACTTCTGGTGTCACAGCAATTGTAGAAGCAGTGGTGCTAGCTATTTATGTAATTAAAGCTGTTATACCAGCAATAATTAAGCCTGCTACCCTCTTGCTTCTGCTTAATGTCTGAATCATTTCTTCCAGTACTTGCAAGCTATTTTTAGAATACCAAGGTTCTATGATACTCAAGGTACTAAAACAAAAGCTGGTTGATAGACCTCCATAACTGACATGCTGGATTTCAAAACACGAACACAAATTAGAAGGTTTTGATTCAGTGCAACCTACATTAAATAATGTAGAAGAAACACAAGTAATTTTACCTTGACAATTAAAAGAGCCTTAACACATGTGCTAACACCTATTTGAAATACAGATCTTGTCCCCACTTTATCTCTTGCTGACATAACATCATAGAGAACTGCAGCTAATTTCCATATATGTCTCTGAACATGTCCAGAACTAGACTTCCAAAATGAAGACTGTAATTTTAAATATTGATTTCTAGGCTAGTCAATGATTGAGTCTTTATAACAGGCCACATTTAATAACAATACAAGGGTCATTCTAACTTCTCTTTTTGATTCTCTGTTCTTCAAGGTCTAAGAACTTGAGGCAAGGCAGCTTTTTCCATCAGAGGTATAGGTAAGCAATGGTGGGTCAGGGACTCATGTCTAATACAGCTTCCCAGTCACCATTGTCAAGGCACTTATCAAGGTCACAGGTCAGCATCATTCTTTTCCTGGCATGCCTCATTCATCGCTCTGGCAGCCACCATGTTTCTTTAGCAACCTGCAGAAAAAAAACACAAACATGCCCTCTTCCCCATATTTAATACCTGATCAGGATCATGCCTTATGCCAATAAGTAGATCCTTATCTTTCACCTATGCATAATTATGCCTAGTTGAAGAGCACCATAGACAATCAATGGAAAGATCCTTGGCATCCAAATTTAAAAAAAAAAACAAACTTCAAAATAAAAAATAAAAAGAATACAATTTAAATAAATTTGTGGTGTACAGGGGTATATCTCCCCCTTTTTATTTTATGAAGGTATTGTTTTAAAGTTCCATAGGCCCATTACACAGTCTCTTGTCCTTGACAATTATAAGAAATCCCCGTAATATGGGTAATCTTAAATTGTTGCTAAAGAGTCTCAAAAGTTCAACTGCCATAGCCAGTTCCATTATTTGTTTGGTTGTTTGTTTTTCTTTTTCTTTTTTTAATTATTGGGTACTTTATCTACATTTCAGGTGTTATCTCCTTTCATCATTTCCCACCCTCAGAAAACCCTTTACATTGCCCTTACACAGGTAGAGGGCATGACTATAGGTTTTGGCCTCAAGCGATTTGAATAATTAATGAGTTTTCTAATGGCCAGAGGGTGTAGCTAATCAAGTATTCTTTCTTTCCCAGTCCCCTCCCTCCCTATTTAAGTCAGGCCCACCCTGGCCTAAGTAGGGGGTGTACATCCAGAACATCTATCATCCATCATGTCAATAAAGCTCTTGGAATCCCGGACTTTCTGATGTCATTAGAGCTTGCCATTGTGCTGTTGTTGTGGAGGACTTCTCTGTATTCCAGCCACTGGAAGTGCTGTTCAAGCCAAGCGAGTAGAACAAGCAAGCACTTCCTGTGGTGTATCTCCAGAGCCCTTTCTCTTTCCCCCTCATCTCTATCGGCATGCAGGCCAGCTGTACCTGAGCACCCACAGTCTCCGTTCTGCTGTGCCCACTGACAAGTGCTGTCTGGGGGCCCCAAATGGAGACACTGACCTCTGGGTCCACTTGAGAGCCCTGTGCTGCACTCAGAATCAGGCTAAGTACACTCCCGACTCTGGGGCACCCCACTGAGCTTTCATAGCCCAGCACCACCCACTGTTGCGTGGAACAAACTCAATCAAAGTTCCCATGCTCCAGTCTTGTTGCGGCCCAAGCTGCCCCACACTTGGGCATCAAAAATGTTGAGAATTGCTCTAGCCCATGCTTGGGGGCCAAAATGTCTGGTACACTCTGTCAGTGTTTGAACCCGCACTGCCAAAAGCCTTGGGGACTAACTTGTTAGCCCACACTGCCCCAAGCAGCTCCTGTCTGTGGGTCAGGGTTCAGCAAGAGAGAGAGTGAGGACAGACTCAAGGAATGGCGACCAGACAAAGTGTGATTCAATCCCATTTATTCTTCAGTCTCTCTTCTTCTCTCCAAGTCCCAAGTCTTGAGTTCCTAGTCCCTAGTTCCTAGTCCCTAGTGCCTCCAAGTTCCAAGTTTCTTCTTCCCAGTGTCAAGTGCCTAATGTCTAATAACTAACTCCAAGTTTTTCTCTCTAACCTAATTCCTAGTTCCAAGTTGTACTCTCTGAAGTGTCTGATTCTCTGTTACTCCAAATTGTTCTGAACTCTCCTGTCTGCCTCTTGCCTTTCATATGTCTCACTTCTAAGCCACGCCTCTAAGTCATGCCTTTAATCATGCCCTTAGGTCTTGTCTCTAAATCTGATCTCCAAGTCACACCCTTAAGTCACACACCTTTAAGTCTCACACACTCAAGGGAAAATCCTGGGTATCTAAAGCAAGATGTTATCAGAGTGTGCTCAGCTGTTTTAGGCTATTGTAATCAAGTCTGTTGTCATGGTATATGGCTCAAGATGGCTGCAAGGATGATAGCCACCTTCTGCCGACTCCCCACAATTATCTTCACACAGTTGAATTGAAGTTTATTTTATTATTCATTAGGTGTGTTGTTATATTCATTGCTTGATGTAGTAGGATAGATAGGCACTTTGGTAAAATAATGCCTTGAATATTGCTAATTTTGCTTTGAAATGGGTCTCTAACCATCTGAGTTTAGTGTTACTACAGTTTCAGGTGATGATTAACGGTGGTTTACTTTTCTTTCTTTCATTCTTTCTTTATGTGTTTTCCTTGTTTTCTGTTTCTTCTCTTCTTTTCTGGCCTGAGTGTCCTGTAATTAGCAAGTCTTAAAGTCCAGTAGTATGTCTCCACTGGGGTTTTTAAAACACAAATAATCTCTGGGGATTTGAGTGCCAACTTTGCCTCTGGGATCCTTATATCCAGTGTGGCCTTTTGGTATGCAGAGGTCTTCTGTCAAAGTTATGGGGCAAAATATGAATTGCAGGTGATACTGTATATTTTAGGCCTATTGTGTGTAATTTAAGGAAAGTTATTTGTCAGAGAGAAGGATATTACATGAGGTCTGTGTGGCTAAAATGACCTTCAGAGAAGCAGGCTGAGATTTGAACTGGCATATGGAATCCTTAGGATAAGATGATTTAATTTCTTTTTACCACTTTAAAAAATCCGAGTGTGTAAATATATAATAGTTTTGCTGCATCTTCATTATTTGTTTATTTATTTATTTACTTTTTTGGATATATGCTCTGGACATAATTGCTAGTTGTATTGATAAAAATAGTGTAGCAGTGAACATGAATAAGTAAGTATTTCTATAATTAAATAAGAAGTACATGGATAAGAAGTTGTTGATACTGCTTTAACATTTTTGTGTACTTTTATCATAGTGGCCATAGTGGTCCATAGTGGTTCTCTAATTATTAAGGTCATTAGAAGTGATAAATATTCTTTTATTCCAACAGCCTAGTCTCTATGTGTTCTCATTCATTTCATTGATGTAGTCATACCTACTAAGATGAAATGAAAAGCTTTTAACCAGTTCTTGATTTCTTTAAAATTGGAACTGTAGCTGTTAATATGAATTTTTAGAATTGACATTGATGGTCTGTGTTTTAATCTTGAGATATTTAGCAATCCATAGCACATGAGGTACAGCACTGAAGTGTTTTGAAATTTAAAAATTTGCCAAAGAGTGGCAGGTTGTCAGAAGTCTGATCAGCTGGATATCTGATAAATACATCAGAGTATGGTGAGAGAAAGAAAAATTATGGACACTAACACAGTAATTCTTGGACAGTTAGGAGTGGGTAAAACTCTCTATTTGGAACTCTGGGTCATATAGATCCTTTAGATGACTCTTTCAAGAAAGAGGTAAAGTATTTTAGAAACACAAACAAAATTTAGGAGAAGAAAGCACACATCACTGACAGGAAGTAGGATTCCTTTCAGAATTCTTAATATTCTCTATAGGATCCAAAGCAGAGTAGTACTGAAAGAAAATGGCAGTGGCAAATACAGGTTTTATGTAATTCTTTGAATATCTTTGAGAGTGAAATCCCTGGAGAAAAACATGATGTTGGCTTCTTGCATGAGACTTATATTCATGTGAGATATCTAGTGAATGCCTAAGAATCAGTGACCATATCTTTAAGGAAAGAAAGAAAACCTAGAATATATACTAATTCCCTGATTGGTAGTGATGGGTATTAGTGCAATTGTTGAGTCAAAATGTTCAAAGTCTTGGCCTAAAGTCTGATTGAATCACAATTAAATTTATTTCTGTGAAATCATCTATAATATGTTTTTGTATGTGGGTGTACAAGTCACTAATGGAGCCCAGAGGACAACTATGTAGAAATAAATCTCTCCCTAGATGCTTATATGGTTCTATGAATGTAACACAATATCCCAATCTTTTGCAATCAGGACCTCAACTGACAGAATACCTCCATGGCTTTCATTGTATGTCTTCCCACATGTTCCATTCCATTCTACTCTTTTCTTGGTAAAATAAATAACATTGAATCAAAAAATTGAAAGAACAATTTACAGAACAGGCACTTTAAGCAAGTAATGTCTACTGCTCACCATTATGGTTCAGGACTGCAGAGAATGCAAAAATGTTAGCACATATTGTATAATTACAAAGTCAGAATGAGAAAAGGAAGTGAGGAATCTCTGAGATGCAAACAACGTTTTTTACCAATTTCTTTGTAATTGTGATGGGAATTATCACTATTTAAAAAGGAAATTCATATACATTGCCTGCCATTGGATTACTTTCCCTTAATTGGGCTGCCTTGTTTAGCCTCAATAGATAAAGATGTTACTAAGCATACTGAAAATGGATATTCCAAAGTTTGTTGATATTCATGGCTGTCCTCCTCTTTCCTGAAGAGGAGGGGAGAAGTCAGTAGAGGAGAGGAAGTGAGAGGGAGGGACTGTGAGAAGAGGATGAAGAGGATTCTACAATCAGGATGTAAAGATTAAATAACTAACTCAATAAAATATATTAAATGAAAAGTGGGAATAACCCTAATTAAAAATGTCATGGATTATGCTATATTTTTCCAAATCAGTAGTTAAATAACTAACATAAAACATATTTTAACTCAAGTAAAAACAAACAAACAAACAAATAAACAAATAAAGATAAGAAAATACATTCACTAAGTTCAGAAAGCTGGCGAGCAATTGATGCACTCATGAGAGCAGTATAAAGAGTCCTGCATCTCACAGTCTTCAGAGCTCAGGATTAAGTTTCTGTACCTCACCTAACCAGCATAATAGAGACGATATTTTGGTTAAGGCAAGGGTAAGTTGGCTCTGAGGATGTGCACATAGGAGAGCTGGCCCTGCAACTTGTCTGCTTGCAGTAATGTGGATAATGGATAGATATCCAAATGCAACTTACTTCTCATCTCCTATGGCAGGCAAGGGCATGGGCCTAAGGTCATGAGAGCAAGAGAACTCTCCCTGCTTATAACTGGATACATGGGTTGAGGGAGAAGACCATGCACATTGCCTAGGCAGCAAAGTAAAATGAGGTTTTTTTTCAGGTATTATGGATAAGACAGTCCTTTAGGTATGAAAGTAGGTGGGCAGTTTTGGCCAGTTGCTGGCTGTGGCATTGGGTGATTCAGCCAGGGAAGTGCTGCTGGGCTCACCCTGATGGTGAGGCATTGGCTCAACTACCAATCAGTCTAACCAGATTCAGGGCCTTGAGTTGGTGTACTCATATACTTATCTTATGCATTATCTGCTGGAATGTATTCAAGGGCCACTAGAGTCAACTTCCTAAATCACACTTTTTATATACTTAGTAGCTCAACATTGCTACGTAAGCCATCAAGCCAAAATGAAAGAATAGATAATAATGAAACCATAGATAACTAAGTAAACCCAAATGAAATTATCAAAATAAAATGAAATGAATGGTATACAGGTGGTAATAAAAATAGTAATCAATAAAATTGTTTATTTTTATTTATTTTGTTCAGCAGAATGTGTTTTCCGCAAGGGAAATTAGATATATTAATGACCATTTTTGGCTTTATGAGCTTCTCTTAGATGTCTGTAATTCTTTGGGTATGTTTAATGTCTCATGAGCTTTTAGCATTGATGGCAGTATTTATACCAAGTAGTATAAAAATACTCAATGTGACACATGTGTGATGCCACCAATACTTAAACTCAGAGCATTTGAGGCACCACTGAGCAGATGACTATGTAAAAGATGTATGAACTAAATTTAAATAGACTTTGGAGTAGTCAGCTATTTTTAAAACACCTGGACATGTGACACAGTTCGCCATACTATCAATTTGGGCTGTGTGTAACTCACACTAACATCATTGTTCTGGTTGACTCACTTCAGTTTGAGTAATAAAATACATTTGTATATAACCCTAAATACTAAGTTACTATGCATGCATTATGAAAAGTACTAGAATTCTATTACATTAAAATGATTACATTTAAATGATATGTTGTGTTTTTTCATACTAGTATGTAAAGCCATAAAAAGAATTATAAATTCACTAAATATCTTGAGACATTTTTTTTGAAAAACTGATGAAATTTTTATTTATTCCAAACTGCAAGTAAAATGGTTATTGCAGAATACTGATATGTTGTCTATTGCATGTGCAAGCTTTTCAGAAAAAAATGATAATTGAGGCACCACTGAGCAGATGACTGCATATATGATGTAAGAACTAAACTGAAATGGAATTTGGGGTAGTCAGCTACTTTTCAAATACCTGGACATGTGCCATAGTTTGCCATACTATCAACTTGGGCTGTGTGTAATACTAATACCATTGTTCTGGTTGGCTCAGTTCAATTTCAGTAATAAAATACATTTCTATATAATTGTAAATACTAAATTACTATGCACACTGTATGAAAAATACTAAAGTTAAATTATATTAAACATTATTACATTTAAGTCATATATGGTGTTTTTCTTACCAGTACATAACCACATACAAAGAATAATAAATTAAATAAATATTGTAAGATCTTTAGAAATATCAAGTTAGTCATTTTGATATGTTTTGCATTACACATTGAATATTTAATAAAACTTCAAACTACTTAAAAATGAAAGTTTAATTATGCTTTATTAATGGGCATTAAGCAATTTTCTTTGTAGAAACTTTCCAAATTAATATGTCACTAATTCAGACAAAGAAAAGAATAGACATCAAATTTATAAGCAAATTAATAAAATAAAAGGAAAAATGAAGAGGTTATATTAAATAAAGATAACAAAATTTAAACAGATCCAGGTATCATGCCACTAATCCTTACAATCAGCACAGTTGAGTCACTGGAAGTATATGTAGTATTCAGACATAGAAAAAATGAAATAAATGGCTCTGATAATATAACATTATAATGCAATTGGTTAAAGAAAGAACACAGAACAGAATTGAATCCCTATCATAATTGTCTAATAAATGTTTAGAATGATATAAGGAATAAATTAAAAATATTTTTTGAAATTGTTAACATAGAAGCTAAATGTATTTTTGAAACTATATTTTATCAGACTTATTTCTTCTATAATGTGTTTTGTCTCTGATATAATTGGATGAATTCTTTTCTGGTCTCAACAAGATAATGTAACATTTAGTAGCAAATATGAAACCAAGGAGTGCTGCACTGGAAGCCAAGATAGAGAATGCTTCCATAGCCACCATTATTTTACCCTTAGTGCTATGGTAAACAGGAAGAAAGGTGACCCAGACACAGAAGAACACTAGCATGCTGAATGACAAGAATTTGGATTCATTGAATGCATTAGGCAGATTTCTAGACAAGAAGGCCATGGCATAACTCCCTAGTGCCAGGACACAGAGGGATCCCAGGACACAATGGAAGGCAAAAGCTGAGCCCTTGTTGCAAAAAATGATGATGTGTCCATGTTCAGTATGAGCATCTTGGTCAATGAATGGAGGAGAGGTTGCCATCCAGATTCCACAAAGAGCAATTTGGATCAGTGTGCAGATAGGAATAATGTAGTTTGGTGCCCTGGATATCATTAGCCACCTTATCATTCTCCCTGGAAAAGTGGCCTTGAATGCAGTGATCACAGTAATAGCTTTGGCCAACACAGTGGCAAGAGCTATAGTGAATGCTATGCCAAATGTGGTCTGTTGCAGTACACACGTGGCTGTGTTGGGCTGACCAATGAAGTTTAATGAGCAGAGGAAACAGAATGTGAGTGTGACAAGCAAAATGTAACTGAGAGTTCGATTATTGGCCTTGACAATGGGAGTGTTTCTGTGTTTCACAAAGACACCAATAACAAAGGCTGTGAGTGCAGATAAGCATAGAGCTATACTTGTGAGAGCCATCCCTAACGGGTCTTCATAGTCCAGAAAGCTTACAGTTTTCGGGAAGCAGTGGTTCTTATCAGTATTTGCATAATGAGTCTCTGGACACTTAACACACTGATCCATATCTGGTCAGAAATGTAGGTTATTGTGAGAACATGTGTTCAGGCTGAGGTAAGCATTTCTTTTTCTGAGATATTTCTAATTTCATGGAATGTCATTGATGTCACCCTACTTTATTTTTCTCAGCAACAGTGTAATAAGCAATCTGTTGTGAATATTTTCCTATTCATAGAGCCCACATTCTTCTTATGTATTTATTTCAGTACTTGTGTTCAAATATAGTAGGTTTTAAACCAATCCTTCTTTCTATCCAGCCATCTGACTTCTTGCCTTCCCTTTTCATTCCCAACTTAACATGTTCTATATCTCTATCATTTCATTTTATATTTTAAAAACCAGTGATTCTGTTCAGTACTTATATAGTGTGTGTGTGGTTGGGGACAGATTCAGTGGGGAAATAGGTTGAATTTTAAGGTTTACAATTCTAAAGAAATAGGATGTTTCCTTTCATGTAGCTATCAAGTTCTAGTTACTTCCCTAAAAATACATCTTCTTTAAAAGACTTTAATTGAAATAGCCTAATATATCTAATATATTTACTTGCAAAATTTCTCTGCACTTTATGGAACTAATGTATAAAATTTGGAAGTAACTAGAATAAAATAGTTATTTTGGAGAAATACTAGAATAGAATAGTTACTTTGGATAAATCTTTCCTTGAGACAGACATAATTTCAAAATTATATATCCTTTATAATTTAGGCAGGTAAAATCTATATCAGAGAAAGTATTTTTGCACATGTTTTTGAAAAATGCTTCTTCCATATGTAAGTTTGAAAATTCTTTGTGTTTTTAAATTGTGTTCATTATATGCTAGAATTTAGTGGATTACTACATTAGTACAGTTTCAGTAAGTACACAATAAAATGTGTTCATAACATTTGTGGGAAGCATTTCTTTTCACATGCATAGAAAATTACTAGAATTGTTGAAGAACTTTAGATAACAATTTTGTAATATTCTTCTCTAATAATTTTCTAAATTTTATAATTAAAAACAAATATATGCACCCATATTTTAGTATTACATTATCCTTATTCTCAAATAATTTCATATTTTGTAAATTGTTAACTGATCACCAGACTTTTAATTTTACCTCAATAATAATGAATTAATATCTCCTCTTAAAACAGATAGTATAACTATATTTACAGTAGGCAATTAGCAATACTTTCAAATTGGCATTTCTTTGCCTGTATATTGCTGTACAGTACAGTTATTAAATAGACCCCATGTAATATTTGGTCTTGGTAAGTAAACAGCTTTTATTTTGCAGACACATGATATGATCACAAACTTACTTGGTGGCATGCATGAATACATACCGATGTACTTACCTACATATACACACATCATAAAAAGGTGGTATTTAATGAAGAGAGTGTAGAAACTGCACAATAATCAGAAGCCTCAGAAGACTATATATAAACAGTGATACCCAGACTTATCATGAAAATTCTATATATAAATTCATGAATGTGACATCATTTATATGATTGGTGCAAGCTTGGGTCTTATGGATTATCATCATGAAAGTAAGATTGTCATAAAGTTACACTCTCACTTGGGGAGATTTTGTAATTTTTTTCTTTTGGTAAGAAAGGAAGGATTAACATTCTTTAATATTGTGACCACCTGAAGGTAGAGATTTCTTTGTTACAGGCCTCGCATTTAAGTGTATTTGGGTATCCCAAATTGGAGCAAAACATTTTTAAAGAGAAAACAAAATGTTAAGGAAGCAAAAAGATGAAATACTTCTGGTATCCTTTCCAGGCAGGAATGTGATAAAATATGTTTTATAGGATTTTGAAATAAATTAATACCTACTTTTCAATTTTCTGAACTAATAATACTCAAAACTCAATTAGGACACCTAGTGAGGAATGGGGATGCCATCCCACAGCCAAAATTCTGACCAATAATTGTTCCTGTATGAAAGAACTTTGGGGATGGAAATGGAGAGGAGCCTGCGGAAAAGAAGGTCCAGCAATAGGCCCAAAGTGGGACCCAGCTAAAGGGAAGGCCCCAAGGCCTGACACTATTACTAAAGCTATGGAGCTCTCCAAAAAAGTAACCTACCATGACTGACCTCCAAAAGACCCAACAAGAAGCTGGAGGAGTCAGAAGCAGATATTTGCACTTAACCAATGAACAGAAACTTCTGACCCCTGTGGTTGAATTACAGAAAAACTAGAAGAAGCTGAGGAGGAGGGTGACTTTGTAAGAGGACCAGTAGTCTCAATTAACCTGGACCCTGAGATCTTTCAAAGACTGAATCACCAACCAGGCAGCATATACCAGCTGATATGAGGCTCCCAACACATATACAGCAGAGGACTGCTGGGTATGAGTTCAGTCAGGAAAGATGCTTCTAACCTTCAAGAGACTGGAGGCCCAACGGAGTTTAGAAGTCTGGTTGGGTAGGAGATGGGTGGTGAGGACATCTTGAAGACAGGGATTTGGGGAGGTGCTATGGAATGTGGAACAGTGGGAGAGTAGACCAGGAGGGGAATAAAATCTGGAGTGTAAATAAATAAAATAAGATAAAAAAAGAAACACTGAACATTTTTTTTCTTTTGTGGAATATAACATAATGTTTCATATTACCTATTTTATGTAAAATTTATACTTTCCATAATATATTCTATAATATGGTACATCTCTACGTTTCAGAGTGTTCAAACTGATTGAAGGTTACAGTTGCAAATAATGTTTGAATTACATGGAGCTATACATCATAAAAAAAATTATAGTAAAGGGGATATATGCTTGGGAATTCAAACACAAATTTACAATCTCCTAATTTTTATATAACTGAGAGAGATTTGATGTGAGTTACAATTTCTAGAACATATAATTATTAATTATTTATCCAAATTGATTTAATATTGGGAACGATAAAATAGAATAGTGCTTTGTATTCAAATACTACATATCTACCTTTAGTCATGTTAAGTGTCATGATTGAATTTTATTGTCCTAATATTTTCAACATATGAAACTTTAGGAAATATTTGGGAGTTTAATATGTGATGTAACTTTCAAAATGTTTTTTACTATATTCTGACTCTTAAATTTTTCCTAATGTTTGTTGAGAGTTTAAAGTTGTGTCAGACAAATAATATTAAAAATTATTGAAGTTTTCAAAACTTTTTCTAACTTGGTGGTCTTGGTGATATGGAAAACAGAAGACATGGCATTGAAGATGATCATGAAACTATATACACTACCTTTGTTTTATTTTAGCTACAGAGATTTTTAAAATACAACTCACCTTAATACTTGCATGTAATTAAAATTGTATAAAAGCAAAAAGGAGGAGGGGGATGGAATAGGGGTTTTCTAGGGAAGGGAAATTGGTAAAGGGGATAACATCTGAAATGTAAATAATTAAAATATCCAATAAAAATACAAATAGAAGATAAACTGCATGCAAATATGAATTAGGTATTAACTGGATAGAGCTATTGTTGCATAGACAAAATATCTTTAAAGCAGTAAAATGACATCCCAAATCATGCCTTATAGCTCAAAAGAAATTTCAGATATGGCAATATATTCTACAACTATAAATAACTTGTATGGTAAATGTCTTGTAGACGTTCTTTTAAATCATTTAGCAACCTATCTTTATAATGGATTCATAGACACCAGGTTGTCTTCAGCCTGTCTCTTGTGAATGAAAATATTTGTGTACTCTGTCAACTAAAGTCCAGCATAGTCCATAGCCCCATGTCAGTATTATCATAAAAAAAGATGTCAAAATTTTACATAATATAAGCACTAGTGGGAAAAAAATGTGCACACATTTCAAATGTTGACTATGTAGTTTGCATGAAAGCATCATTATTAGTTTCTCACCTATTCAATAGACAACTGTAAATTCAACACAAACCTTCAGATTGCATAACATCCTACTATCTAGAATGCAGCTACAATCACAGTAATTAGTTGAGAGTGCATCTTTCAAAAGGAATAAGAATCTTCTAGAGGGAATCAAGTTTTCTTCAGGTGAATGAAAATCTTTTAAATGACTGAAAATTAGGACATGAAAAACTTCTAACAAGTTGTGTTAGAGAAGAATTCAGCTAACAGCTTCCACTCTAAGCACTCAAATTATGTACAGTTCATCAATTCAAATTATTTTCTCTACCATGATACATTACTTTTATCACATTGAAACTGACAGTAAATCTTTGTAAACTCTTACTCAATTAATGTGTTCTTATCATTAAAATATTGCTCCTTGTTATAATGTAATTAAAGTGTAAAATAAAAAAAATCAGTATGGACTTTATGGTTCCATGACAATGTCATGTAGTTTGTCTTATTTAAAATAATTCATAGTTGAAATTCAGCTATGAGAGTGTTGATTCTATTATATAGTTGTTCTTTTTTATTGATATAACATTACATTCTCTGGGTCTTAAAATTTTTCTCTGCCTCTATATCTCTTTTTGTCACTTTCTGCTTACACACACACATAACAACACACACACACACTACTTTCTATTTCTATTTCTGCCTGTCTTTCTCTCTTTATATATGTATGTGTGTACAAATACATACATGAATATATTCTCAAACATGTTTATACATGTTTTCACATCTATAACATTAAATGATGTCCTAGATATATATTCCTAAAAACAATAATACTGAAGTATTGTCTTATCAGAGCAAATTGCTCATCTATTGATTCAGTAATATCAGAAGTGGATCATTAATCCTAGTGTTGTAAGCAAGGTGTATGACAGTTGTAATCTTCTCACATGTGTTCTTAAAGTGAAAAAAAGGCACACTACCCAGATCCTAGCAAAAGTTTTACTCTCACATTTCAAATAGTGTCACCAATTGATTGATTTTATTTAAAGATCCAATCTATAGTATCCATATAAAGCAATATAAAATAGAAAAAGAAATTTTCCTAATAACACTAAAAATATCAATGACAATAAACACCTGTTCATTGCATATTGATGAATATTAGCCATGTATTTTCTAAGTAAAAATTTCAAAACTATTTAAAGAGTTGTGTGATTGTTCTGTCTTAGTTACTATTATGTTGTTGTGAACAGAAAGCATGAAGCATAGCTTCTAAAAATTATTTAATTGATGTTTTGCTTGTAGATTTAGAATGTTAGTCAATTTATATCAAGTAGGAAGCATAGACACAGTTAGGCAATAATAACACTGGAACACTAGATAAGTCTTGATTTGAAGGCAGGAGGTAGCAATGAGAGAGAAACTAGATTGAAATGAGGGATGAGTAAGTCCTGAAAACTTGCCCTGAGTGACACATCTCCGCATAAGAGATTACAACCCCTAATCATTCATAAAGAGTTCACTTACAAAATAAAGGCTTCTGTAAAAATCTTATTCAAGAGAAGGGAGCAAACTAGCAAGAACTTCATTGTGCAGATAACTACATGAAAAAAGTGTTTTCTGAACTGATTGGGCAGTTGAAACTATCAATTCTTAGCACAGGAGGCAACGCATTAGGTATCTGCATATTCAAGCATAGATAGGCATGAAGACACATTCTGAGAAAATTAGATGTTGGCAGTTAATAGCTTTGGGGAAGACAGTCAATAATTTCTCACTATGCATCACCTAAAATGGTAGACAACCCTCAAGTGAGATACACATACACTACAGTAGATGAGTAACACAGACTGTATTAGATAGATTTGTTACACAGATTTGTGTAGAATGAAGTAATGGGAGGAGTAAATATGACCAAAACACATTGTACCAAATTATCAAACAAGTAAAAATATTTTGATAAAATGAGCAGGGAATAATAACTATGAAGATGAAATAGGTATGATCCTTGTATGTGACTTTTAAAATTATTGAAATACATCTGAACAAAAGAATATTTGATACGTTATTAATATATATTCACAGTAAAATGGTGCAGTGAAATGAAACCTACTCTGAAGTACACGGAAAATATTTCTTTTCTGACGTAGTCAATATTATTGACTACGTAAATCAAGTATTATTTTTCATGGCTCTGGTAGATCACTTCAAGGCGATGGTGACAAATTTTGACATTTATATTCTAAAACAAAATGCAAAAAGATTTATATCTAACTTCTATTCAGATCATTTTCATTTGTAAGTATATCATGGAAGCCTGTGGAGAAATGGAAAGGTTTTCTTTAAAACATATATTTACCTGTATCATTAGAAATCTCATTGTCTGAACAAGGAGTACAATTGTAGCAGCAGACAGCCTTGCCTTCCAGGGGTACTTTCCTGAATCCAGGTCTACAACTCACACTGCACACAGACTGAGGGATCTGGGAAGAATGAAAATAAATGTTCTCTAATGCTAAGGGCTTAATGAATGATATTAATAAATATAATTTTGGAATATTAGCCAAAATTTCCTAGTTTGTTCCCCTGAGAATGCAAATGTATTTAAAATTCTTCTGAGAATCATCACAGGTTTAGTGAATTCATAATAATATTGCGTTAAGGTCAAGTTTGATAAAGGTAGCTAATTGGGAACATGATATAGAAGGCCTTGGGTCATTCCAAACATAGAATATGTCCATTCTTTTTGACTAGTGGTTTCAGCATCTGTATATTCACCATGGTTGTGAATATTGGCAGTCAATTGTAAAGGATTAAGAATGATCATGAGATCAAATATATGTGTATTTCTAGGAAGGAATATATAAATAAACTTAGATAAGTTGAAAGGGTCACTTAAATTCTTAGTCTCACTATTTATTGGCTAATGTTTCTTTAAAAAATATAGGAGATAGAAAAAGCCTACAATATTCATTGCAGTCTGCTTTCAGAGGATATTATATCATTAGCAGCCCCATACAGTTGCAATTCTTGCATTTAGAAATAAAATGCACTGAATCCTCAAACTGTTTCATAAGCTATTTCAGGTACATATGTATTTGTAGGAGACAGATACGTCAATAGCTTACACATGTACATACCAAAAGTTTTTCTTTTCCAGAGTCTTACATAACAAAGCATAACTGATCATAGATCCATAGATTCACAACGGAATTCCTGCTTATATACAGAGTGTTAAGGGACGTAAACAGAGCTATTGCATCATATTTTGAATTAAATGTTGTACATTGGCTAAAGAATTTGAGTTTTATAGCTGGCCCTATTTGGAAAGTTATTGAATCTTTAGGATATCCAGACTTGCTGGAGGAATTATGTTACTTGATGTGGGAGTTGATACATTATAATCATTTCCTCAGGCCCAGGTTTCCCATTTAGTTTAGTAAAAATGTGTGTGGAGAGAATCATTATGTTTCTGGTAATTGTGCCTCACTCCATGACTACCCCTTGTTGTCATGCTCTATCCATGGTGGACTTTCTTACATCTGATACCATAAACAAACATACTGTGTCTTAAAAAAATACTTTTGCTTTGGTGTTTGATCACGCTTTAGAAATAACATTGATATTGTTTTATAATATTGATCACAACTGAGAGATTGTCTAATACACATTGATACATGAGTCATTTTGGGGATGGCATTTTTTTTTCTATGCAGTGTCTGTATGCGTGACAAGTGAAGACTTGGAGCACTCATAGAAGTGAATATTGGGGAACAAATTTAACACTAAATACTTCCATTAATCTGATACAGTGAAATTGAAAGCCCAGTATACTAATAGTAGTTCTATGTTATATTGTAGTGATAACAGAAGAGTAAAGGGAACTCATACAGTCAGGTGACATTATATTGGAAATTTTTATTATTAACATAAGCTCAATGATTCATTTAATATATAACTCACCTCTGAAAATCCTTCTGGCCATTGTACCATCTGCTCAGATAAGGACAACTGTTGGCTCCTGGGAGCATTTGAAGAAAAGGATCCTATTTTCACCTTTAGGCCAAGACCCTTTGGTAAATTCCAAATGTTAAGAATGTCATATTCTTCATTTAATTTCTGTCTCCTATATAAACTCATGTTGTCTCTCACTTCAGTGTCCTTCAAGAATCTATTAAGCTGAAAGAGATTCATGAAATTATATTGAAATGTGTCCATTATATGCTTTCGAAGGAGTCTTAGAGATCTCAATTTCTGATATGAAGCTCAACATTAATGCAGCTTCCAGTGATGTGAAGTAAATGAGAGCTTGAGTGTGTGAGATACGATTCTGCTTCTGAATGAACACTCAGCTTCAAAAGAAATCTTTGACTCAAGGTCATATAATAAATCAGTGACCTTTTATTCATGCAAGTCTTAACTTTTTGAAACCTAGCAAGACATAATTACTTGCAGAATAAATGAGGGTAATAAATAAATGGTAATTAAAAGGCATTGCATAGGTATAAAACCACTGCATCATTTCATGTAAATGTAAACTTTTAAAATTATTTTTAAATAATATAAATAAAATATATTTATTTTCTTATTGCAACTATTACTATGACAAGGTTGTATAGCTAACTAACGATGACATAAACTTAGTGTTGACTAAGCAAATTTTCTACTTGTATCTTGTAATCCATTTTTTAGAGAAAATCACTGGAAATTGACTTGATATTGAGGTAAGGTGAGAAACACAAAATTTATGTAATTCTGGACAACATAAACAGAAATTTATAATACCCAAGTTAGTGTCATTGAAAATCTCATCTCAGAGTGCTGACAATACAAGTACAATAGAAAGAATATTACCTGCCAGGGGAAGAATGTGATCCTTTCCCCATTTTTATATGCTTGCTTTTGTACTTGTTGAAGACTTATCTCATGGAGACTGTGAGCCACAGCATAAATGGCCTTGTATATTATGTTGCTCTCTTCACTAATGGCCATGTCAAATATGTGACGAGGTAATAAATCCAAAGAAGCATTGGCTTGACAGTTGTATAAAAGATGGCAATCAATATCAGAAAATGAACACTTGAAGAACAAATGCCACATCTTAGGAAGATAAATATCTTCTGGGTATTTGTAAGGATTAACTGTTTGAATGAAACTGGTAAACTCAAAACTCTCTCTATGATAATGAGAGAAAATTAAGCTCCCATGGAACGAGTCTAACAAGAAATAATCAGAATAGTCAGTAACATGAGGTTCAACGTTCATGACCCAGACTTTCCATGTCAATAACCTTTGTGCAATATTTCTCATTAGACCTTCTAGAGAATCAATATCACCATAAATAATTGTAACATTTGTGTCATCCATATTTTCCCAGAATTTGTTAAAATGTGAAGTCCAGATGACTGGGATCATTTTCACAAAAGCTATGCAGACTCTTTTTCTCTCTGTCTCATCTCTAAAATCTGATAAAATTTTATTTCCTTTGTGGTCATCTGGGAGGATGAGACCAACCCAGGACCACCTAAAATGAACAATCAAAGAGACAATGCCAAGTGTAAGAGATGTGTCCTTGGGAGCCATCTGATAGAGAGAAGAATACTGACTTCGATCACTCAAGAGAGGATCATAAGGTCCAAAAGAAAGCTAAACCAAGTTGAAAAAAAAGAAATTTACCATCAAACACAATTTTATTCCTGAAGCAAAATATGACATCAGTAACAAATACAGTTTTGTCCCAATTTTAAAGAAAAATTGCACTTAAGGCAGTTTATAGAAATACTTGCCAAGCCTATTAGTTTTAAGAACCATCCTGGATTAATGTACCTCTGCATCCTTTCTCTTGCAATCAAGAGGAATATGAATTGATCACTATTTCCTTGGGTACTTGTTTTTATATTGAATAATTTGATAATCTCTCCTTTAGCTTTAGAGATAGTCATTATAGCAGTAAAGGATAACCAGTTCCTGGTTCCCATATTCAATATTTTCTTACCTGTGGAAATTTAAAGAGTTGAAGCAACATCCCAATTTGGGCAGATGTTGCCCATGATGTTCCTGTAAGTGCAGCAGTAAAATGCTTCTTTTCACAGTTATAATTAGGTATAATGTATTCCTGCCCATGAGCTGTGAGCCAAATACAGGTATTCATTAGAATGTTTTTCTCAGTGAATCTGACATTGTAGAAATCAAATCCAAGTGATATGTTTGGTAAAAGATTAAGATTCTTATTGATCTCCTCAATGGCAAATACAAGTGACAAAATATACTGATAGTTCTTAAAATTGTACCTGTGTAAATTGCATAAAATAAGAAGAAAATCATATAGATCACATACATCGCATATATAGTACATTAAATTTCATAGTTCGTCTTTGTTTCTATTAATATGTAATTTAACATCTTCACCATGAATATAGATGTTAGTAGATTGGGTAAATTTATTAGGACTATGAAAATTCAATTAGTATTACCACTCATTAAATATAGTTTTTATTTTATTTCTCTTTTATGGGTAGATGATATAAATTTTGTCTATAAATTGGCACTCATTTCATTCTAGAATATAAGACCTGTCTATATCTGGATGTTAGCTTTTCTGGGACTTCAATTATGATAACAAACTATTATATCATCAAACAAATTAGATTTTAAAAACAATATCATAATTAAATTATATTCTAAGGTTAGTTCATTCAATAAGTGGTAGCCTGAAATTTGTTACTAGATAACATACTAGCACAAAAGTTACAGACAAAATTCTGCATATGCTTCTGAGTTGATGAGATTAAAAAGAATGTACCACAATGGCTGTTGTATTATGTGTCTTTCTGTATATTTATGAGGCTGTGAGTACCATTGTATACATGTGCACCTCTTTGTATGTACTGTTGTATGGAAGTCAATAAGTATGCATGCAAGACAAGACATATTCCAGAGTTAGTCCTAGCAATACTCTTTATTTAGAAAGAGTTTTTTTTTTTTTACTTTATTTATTCATGGCTTTCATTCATTTAGTGATCAACTGCTTGCTCTCTTGATTCAACAAGACAAAGTCTATGACTTTACTGGATGGCAATGTGTATAGCAGACAGGTCTTGAAGTCATACATACCCACCCACCTCTCTCTGTTAAGTACTGGAAATAAAGGCTTGCATCAACACATCTAGCTGCAGGATTTCTTTATTTTTCTGTATAGATTAAACTTCTAAAAACTCTGCTTTTTCTTTTTCTTGCCCTCCATAGCATCACAGGGACTTGTACTTGGAATGTTCTACTTTTTGTGCCATATCTTGTTCAACTGTATATTAATAACTTGTATAAAATGCCTTTTCTGAAGTACTTCATTACAATCCCAAAGTATACTGTTCAGAAAAAATGCTTCATTAAAATTCCATTGCGTAAATTTTTCTTACCCCTCTGGCTAAAGAACATAGCTCCAGAACAAAAAAAAATATTTTAAGAATTCTGACTATTAGAATTTGTAAACAAGTTCTAAGAACATTGCCTGTGAATAAATCTCAAGGAAACAATGATTTTTCAATACAACAAGGTATTTTCATTTATGATCACACAATAAATATAACAACACAAAATAACTTGCCAATGTTCAAGTTTACCTCAACACTAGAATGAAAAAATGGAGGTAGGTACATCATACAATCCTTATCTGGGAGGGTACTACCTTTCTTAAGATTTTGTTGTTGTGAGGAGACACAGTGAATACCACTCCTCTCATAAAAAAAAAAAAAACACTTAAATGGGACTAGCTTACAGTTTCATAGATTTTTGTCTATTATCATCATAGTGGGAATAATGGCAGTATACAGGCAAGAATGGTTTTCAAAATGAGAACATTCTACATCTTAATCCATAGGCACCAAAAGTAGAATCTGATACAGTGTGGCAAGACTTGAGCTTCTTAAACCTCTAAGCCTGCCCTCACAGTGACACATTTAGACACCAACTCCACACACATTGCACAAAGGCTGCAAATTTTAACAATAACACTCATTATGTGCAAAACTTTTAAACAGCATAGTGTATAGTGCCATTTCTATACAAAACAGTCCATTTCATTCCTAAGGCTTCATATGCATGTCACAAAATGAGGGTAGTCCTACTTCAAAATTCCCATAGTCTAAATCATCCTCATATTTGTTTAAAATCCAATGTTCAAAATCTCTTCTGAGATTCATGCATCTGTAGTCCCCTGTAAAATCCAAATAAAAAAAGCAGATCACATACTTCCAACATATAATAGAACAGAATATACATTACCATTTTAAATTTGAGTAAAGGAAGCACTGTGAGAAAATACTGTACCAAAGCAAGGCAATAAACATGCTGGGCAAAGCCCATGATATTCATCCCCATGCCAGAGATCAAAATGTTCTTCAGGTCTTCAATTCCTTGTATCACTGTTGACTATAAAATACTTTTGATTTGGAGTTTTCCCATTAACTGTTAAGAGCTCTACTTGGCAGGTATTCTATTGATCTAGCATTTTCAACATCATGGGGTATCCTGGGCAATGGAATCTTTTCCTTTAGAGATTCACATAATGGTTCTTCTAGGTAGCCATGCACATACATTTCTGATATACTCTTGGCATTATGAGCTTTCATGAATGACAGAGAAAGATTCCATAACGTCTTGCTTCTATCCTTGACTATAATGCTAGAATGACATTGCTGAAACTGCTGGTTTCTGCTGCTTGCTATGTCTGGGAGATATAGCTCCTTCATAAAACTAAACTGTCACCAGATTTCTTGTTGATTTTCTTTACTGTCTAATTAGTGTGTCCCAGCCTCAAACTAGCTGGAATTAAAGGTATGAAAAACCACATGCAATTCTGAGTTTTATATTAATTTTTTTATTATTTCTCCTTAGAATTTAGTTACAAGTGTATTTACAATGCTAATCACAGAACTGAAGATTCATTTTAAATAAGTTATACTTAGTTTTTAAATGTATCTCCATAGCACTTTTATTTCCAAATTATTTTTTATTACTTTAAAATTTTTTAATCTAGTCATTACCTGCTTCCAGTCTGCATTCCCATAGTTCCACATCCTATTCCACCTTTCCATGTCCTCAACAGGATGTCCACACCCACAATTCCTCAGCCCCCTTCCCCCAGCTGGCCTCTTTATTTTTTGAGGTCTCAAGTCTCTCAAGGATAAAGCACATCTTCTCTCACTGAGGCCAGACCAAGCAGTCAACTGCTGTATATATGTTGGGGGCCTCATACTAGTTATTGTATGCTATATAGTTGGTGGCTCAGTTTTTGAGAGATCTCAGGGGTCTGGGTTAATTGAGACTGATGGTATTCCTATGGGGTCAGCCTGCTTCATCCATAGGGTTCACAAACTTTAGTTCATTGGTTTGGTGTAACCATCAGCTTCAGTCTTGGTCAGCTGATTGTTGGGCCTCTTAGAGGACAGCCTGTCTGCAAGCATACCATAACATCAGTAATAGTATTAGGCCTTGAATCTTCCCTGTAAAATGGATCCCAAGATAGTACAGTCACTGAACCTTCTCTCCCTCAATGTCTTCTCCATTTTTGTCCCTGCAGTTCTTTAGACAGGAACAGTTCTAGGTCAGTGTTTTTAACTGTAAAATGGCAATACGATCCATCCACTTGAAGCCCTCTTTTTCTACTGGATGTAGAGACTACAAGTTCTCTCTCCCTTAGGCATTTTATCTAAGGTCCTTCCCTTTGAGCCAAGAGTTTTCAACCACCTGGTTCTCTATTACATTCTAGAGAATCCTTGGACCTCCCACTCCTCATGGTTGTATATTTTAATTCTTTCTGCTGGACCTAAGGGCTCCTCTCCTGTTTCCTCCACTCCAATATTTGATCATGTTCCTTTTTTCCCCTTCCCTCTCTTTTCCCACCTAGATCTTTTTTTTATTTTTAGCACACATCAATATGATTTATTATGTTATAATTTCAATAGATAAAATATACAATATTTTTCAGAAAGAAAGACATGAAAGCTTTTATTGGGTTGCAGTTTGAATTCTACTATGATTTTGCAATACCCTTTGACTGGATTTTGCAAATCTTGGGATATAGTAAAGTCTTGTTCTTGTATAGATTTGAACCACATGTTGAAAGTATGGAAGATAAAACTCTCTCTGTTTTCTTCATAATTGTAATTGACAATTTGTAACTCCTTTTGTTGTTTCATTGCTCTAGCTAGAACTTTGAGTACTATATTGAATTAATAAGCAGAAAATCAGTAGTCGTGACTTGTTCCTGATTATAGTGGGATTACTTCAAGTATCTCTCTATTTAATTTGATATGGCTGTTGTTTTGTTGTCTTTCCAAAGGTATTATGTAAGCCAATCATAGTTATATGTAAATAAAATTTAAAAAATAATGTTTTTGCATGACACTTTGCTAAAAGAAAAAAAATGTTGGAGGCCTTCCTGAACAAAATCTTGATCTGAGGTCTCCATTCCCTATATTCCATTTAGCATTAGAGTTTCCTTTAATCAATATGAACAAAGGTTTTAGCTCTATTTCAGTTCTTAATCTGATTTTCTCCATAATATTTACATTTTTAAATTTTTTTCCTCAGCTGTCTCCTTTTCATTAAAAATATTCTTAACAGAGAACACTAATAACCACTCAACGGACTCAATATTAAGCTGTGTTGAGACTTTGTCTGCCAAAGGATTTAACATTTATCTCTTCACTTTAGATTCAGGCTGACTTTTGGACTAGGCCAAAAAGCCAAATATATATACACATATATACATATACACATATATACATATATACATATATACATATATACATATATACATATTCACATATACACATATACACATATACACATATATACATATACACACATACACATATATACACACATACACATATATACACACATACATAAACACACACACACACACATATATATATATTTCATGATATATATATATATATATATATATTTCATGATATATATATATATATATATATATATATATATATATATCATGAATAGTATTTAGGTTACATACTATTTGCCTGCTTTAAAAGCACTTGACTCAAGAATCCAAAATTCAAGTCAAACTCCATCAATACTTTTTTTCTATGTTATGCAACTCCTAAAGCATTTCACTGCTTTCCTAAAACAAAGTTCCTAAGTCAATATTGCTCCAAACAAAAAGAATTGCTTATCATAGAAATAACCCAATCCAAGATTTCAACTTTTGTGCTACTGTATTTAAACGATGCGAAGAGACACAAAGACCATGGCAACACATAGAAAAGGAAAACATTAACAGTTTCAGAGTTTTTTTTTTCTATTTCATCATTGTCAGAAGCATGGCAATACCCAGAAATGTGGTATAATAGAAGGATATGATAGCTCCACATTTTCATTCCCTTGCAGCACAAGTAAAGACAAATGCTAGACTTGAGCTTCTTCAACCTTTAACCCCCTCACAAACAGTGAAACACTTCCTCTCAGGACACATCTACTTGAACAAGATCACTCATTCTAAATGTGCCACTCAGTTTGGTCTAATCATTCAAACACATGAGTGTATGAGGCCATTCTACTCAAAACACAACAATATTGGAACTTGATAACTGCTGGAAGAAATGTCAGGTTTCTTTAATATTCTGATCCATGCTAGTAAACTCATATTCTGTGTTAGCCCTATGCTCTAGAGTACTTTTTCAACACAAAATGGGATTGATTAAAGAGACAATATTAAAATTAAAGATGAGTGTATAGAGGGATAAAGTCATGACAGGTAAATATAGTACTAGGTGCAGGCTTTGAAGAATATGATCAATATATTGATTACCTGCTAAATATATTATGGCTAAAATTCGCAAGGAAATAATATGCAGTAATGAGAATTGACTCAGCAATCAAGAGAGTTCTTTGTCTAGAGAATCCAAGTTTGGTTCCCAGAAATCATTTTAGGCACCTAGAAACCATCCTAAACTAATCTAGAAGATCCAATATCAGTTCTGGACTCATTAGGTACCAGCATTAAAGTATTATACTTTTACACACACACACTCTCATACAAACGCAAACATACACACATAAATAAAAAGAAAAATAATCTGAATAATATTAATATGAGAAGAAACAATAGATAAATTACCTGGCAGCTAAGGTATATAATCATTACTTATGCTATCTACTTTGAAATATATTTTAGATTTACTCTAATGGTATTTTACCGTAGGTTTGTGTTTTGAAATTATGTTCATTTGCATTTGACAATTTTATAAACAATTATTTGGTAGTAAAAATATATTATCAAAAAATTTAGTAAATTCAATTTTTAAAAATAATTATCATCCTGAATGAGTTAACCCAATCACAAAAGAACACCCATGGTATTTACTCACTGATAAGCAGATGTTAGCCCAAAAGCTTGGAATAGTGAAGACTCATCTCACAGACCACATGAAGCTCATGAAGAATAAAGACCAAGAGGGGACACCTCAGTTCTACTTTGAATGAGTAACAAAAATACTCAAGGGAGCAAATATGGAAACAAAACATGGGATAGAAACTGAAGAAGGGGCCATCTGGAGACCATTCCACCTGGGTATCTATCCCATGTACAGCCACCTAAGCTAGACACTGATGTGAATGGCTGGAAGTGCATGCTGTCAAGAACATGATATAGCTGTCTCCTTAGAGGTCTGCCAGAGACTGACACATTCAGAGGACGATGCTCACAGCTAACCACTGATATGATCAGGGGTTTCCCAATGGAGAAGTTAGAGAGAAGACTGAAGGAGCAGAAAGGGTTTATGACCCCATGAGGAGAGCAACAATACCAACAAATCAGAGCCCCCCCTCCCCAGGGTCTAAACCACCAGCCTGGGAGCACATAGGGAGGGGCTCGTGACTCCAGCGGTATATGTAAGGGAGGATGGCCTTGTCGGGCATAGGTAGGAGAGAAGATTCTTGGTCCCATGAAAAAGGAACACAGAGTGGGGAGGGGAATGTGATGGTGGGGAGGGGGTAGTGGGGGTGGGGGCACAGCCTCATAGAAGCATGAGGAGGGGGGATGGGATAGGAGGTTTCTGGGTGGTGAGAGGAAGTGGGGTAAGTGGATAAAATCTGAAATGTAAATATAATACCCAATAAAAATAATAATAATCAGACAGGTAAAAATAAATAAAATAATATTGTTCACTGGAAAAGAAATGATGAATAATTTCTAATCTATAAATATTATACATTCAAATAAATCAATCAATAAATTTAAAGATACATGTTAATTTTGACAATTTCAAAAATGTAAGTAATTAAATTAAAAACATTATAATGCATTTCATACTAAAGGCAACAGAGGAGCTCAAAATCTCTGATCACACAGTTATAATATAAAGAAAATGTAATAAATATTTGATCACTCACTGTGGATGCCCAATTTTGAAAGCATATGGTATGATTTTGAAGATGACAGCTATTTTCATTATCTCTTCCCTTTATATTATAATATAATGGCAGCATTTTCCCCTTCCATTTGCTCTATGCAAAAAACTTAGGAACATACTGTCTCTTTCTTAATTCGCTGATTATTCTTTTAGTAATACCCAGGACTTGATAGAACACTCATATGCACACACACACACACACACACACACACACACACACATACACAGAGACACACATACACACTGACCACCACTACCTCAGCAACAACAAAAACTATAGGTAACTAAGAAATGCTATAAAGTAGTCTGCACAAACTGCAATATTCTTCTATAAGAAAGATTACACCAGTTGATTTTCCCCTACCAAATGTCCAACTCTGAAAAAAATATATACAATTAAAATTATACAAATTGAAAAGGTCTTTAAATACTAAACACTATTTCAGTAGAGTTTACCTAAAAAAATCAAGAGGGAAGTCATGCTTTAAACTAGAGCATTTGCCTAGTGAAAAATGAAGGTGAGGATGATAAAAGCCATGGGGTATGTGTAAGCATGATATGAGCTCATACCCAGGATGGACAAGTGGCCTTATGATTGGAAACTTAGCCTTAAATAAAATAGATAAACTTTCAGCATCACAAAGAGATGTGAAAGAAAATAGCTCACTCTGAGAAATGCTGAAAGGGAATTGTAAGTTTGATATGGAAAAATACAAGATAAATCAATGAAAAGATTAAAAATATGAGCCAATAAAATGGCTTACCTAGTACAAGATTTTGAGACTGGTTCAGGTTTCCTAAGTGTAATCTCAGCACACTCATTGTGAGATAAGAAAATGTGTTCCCAGAGACGTATTTTCACTTGGAAATGTGAGCTGCATCAAAAGTATGTCTCTACATGTTAAATAGCCGTACAATTAATATGACTATGGAATAAGCACAATTTTATTAAAATTATTTTACATTAGTCATGAGCATTCTATACAACAAATACTCACTTGGTACCCATTCGATTATGATAACCTAGAAAAGATCCGCTTAGAAATTATGAACATGAAAAGGATGTTTCTGAATATAATGACAACCCAATTATTCTCATGAAACTTTAGTAATAATATGGAATTCACTTAAGCTCATAACGTGTATAAAAAATAAAAAATCAATACAAAAAAAATCACAGCTTTGCAATGTGTAAAAAATTCCAAACAGGTAAATAGAGAGTAAACTTAGAAAGAAAAGATGGTTTTCAGTTTTGGCATATTTGCCGTTCTCATCAACTCAATATCAAAATATATTACACTTAGTCAATGAACTAAATGAAATAATATTGTCAATTATTTATACTAAAAATCACTGCATTTCTTTCATGAACTTATATCTTTCTGAATCTATGACAACTTAAATATTCTTACCAGGAAATGATCCTCTTATTTTTAATGAAGAAGCCAGTCACTAGATAATCATCTAAGTGAAAGTATAACCTTTGGAGCAAAGGGCTTGATGCTGCACAATATAGAGAAGCATATGTCAATGGACATTGGTGCCTGAATCGTGAGAGTAATTTCCAGAGGAAATGTGGGATTCTAAGGAGAATTAATTATGATGAAAGAGAAGAGGTTCTACCCACCATCTGAAGTTGCAAATCTGTCTCACATATGAGAAATTTTGTCATGTTACTTGAGAGAAAAATATGATTCCATAAAAAGGAACATTTTATCTAAATTGCAAATTCTGATTAGTCATATCTGTTATGTGTCAACTTTTCAAAATAAATTTATAAAGGTAAGAAAATATTCAAAATGCTTTTATATCTAAAATTTTTTTCTCCTCTACTTTTTTCAAGTAATGACTAATATCTCACTGACATTTTACTCAATACATATTATCATCAACTGAGCATATTTCACCTTCACACCTCTATATTTTGTTCACTTTCTACTCCTTAACTCCCAATACATTTCCTTATGCATTCAGGGGAGAATTTGCAAGTGTTATTTTTCTATTTTAGGTTCTTACTGGATAAGTACAGACATAAGAATACTTAATGGGATAAAAAGGTCTTATTTGGATAAAGAAATCCTATAACCTTTTATAAGAAACATGCAAATATTTTTCTCTCATTCAATAATACCTGTTTGTTACCATTTACTAATCTGGAATATGTAAAACAAGTTAAGAAATAGCAAATGACAGTTACTTTATATTCACTGTCTTAGTGAACACATCTATAAAAAATGTGAATAACTACTGCAAACAGATGTCCTAAATAGGTAAATGCAGGAAAGCTGTTTGAGAATAAAAAAAATATTGGCAAACAAACACCTAAAGAGAAAAGGAGGGATAGAGGAAATATCCATGGAAAATAGACATATTCACAAATTCTAATTGTGAGACACTAAGTATGAGTTCAGCTGCATGTAACAAAAGACAGCTTCTTCATTCAAGCCTCACAACAAAGGACTCAATGCGTACAATGACATCAGTTCCTAGCTCAAGAGCACATCGGACATCATAAATGCTATGACTAACGTGGTCAGGCTTAGATTAAGTCATCCTTGAAATAATAAGATGAAAACTCTTCAGACATTATGTCATATCAGGGATGTCAAATACGAGGTTACATCTATCACTCAAATGAGGAACCTAAAATGAATACAGTCATTTCCCCTGAGAGAGACAAGCAAATCAAAATAAAAATAATATTGAAGAATAGATTTTAGAATCTTTAAAATTGTTGTAAGCATATATTATGTATAGATATAGATAGATACATATATATGTATGTATAGAGAAAATAGATATGTTTAAATGACTATGTACATAAGTTAATAAAAATTTTGAAATCTGAAAGATGAATAAATATACTTACTGTACATAATTGTCCAAATAATAGTATGGTAGAAATGAATGTGGGACTTTCATTTTAGTGTAATAAGTATGAATAGGAAAAAAAGCACCAATCACCACATCTCCTTCATGGTGAAAATATTCTCTCTTTATGTAATAGCATTCACTGATATTGGTTGTGATAAAGTTAGAGGAAAATTTGGGAATATTCAAGACCCATGGGATAAAAATCAAGGAGAACATTCTGTTATTACATGGGTCTACTTGCTGCAGATTATACGGTATCCAGTACATATATGTTCAGTTTCTGTTTTTATGACCTCGTGTCTTGAACTTTGTTGATGAGTGACCCTGTGACATTAATTATTTCAAAACAATTTCTTCCCTTAGGCTCAGCAGCTGATGACCTCTATTTAGGTGAAAATAAGCTGGAAAATACGTTTGTTTATACTCTTCTCTAGTCAACGCCTATGACTTCACCCAAGACTGCAAGGAGCAAAAGATTAGGGCTGAACTCCACTTGGGAAAAATTGACAAAAAAATATGAAGCAAGAATATTTTCAGGTGAAAACGACTTAGGATGGTTTCCCACAGGTTCTATCAGAGGATGCCAACTAAGTGAAAATGTAAAGGGACAAAAAGAAATTATTAAAGGTATTACCATTATAAAAATAATATATTGCAGGGATTTTGAGAGGTCCAAACTTAGAGTTTAATAGTAAAGGCACATAGATATCTTTAAGATATAAGGTTGCTGGCATTTTTACCAGTGCAGTCTCCTGTCTACCCTTTTAAGCCAAAATTCTTTCCCACTGAGTCCCCATCATGTGGCTAACTATCCTTGCCCTGTTGTTGTCCTCCAGTTATTATGCATCTCCTTTTCAGTATCCCTGCAATGCTACCATCTTCCTGCCACAAATATACCTGTCAGATCTTTATTTATCAAAAGCCATACTGCACAATTTACTCATAATAAACTAATCAGCAACAGACCTCTGCCATGTAGTGTTCCCTTTTTGCCAGATTGAAGGTTATGTGACAATACCCACTGAAGTGTGCCTTTAAAAATGAAAATTCAGAGAATCATCTTTTTGGGAAGTTGAGAAAGTTATAAACATTCACATAGAAAAAATCAAAAATTGTGTAGAAATGACAATACCGTATATCCTGCCAGCACTTGGCACTGCAAGAGCAGTAATAAACAACTGTAAATACAGAGACACATCTTCATAGCCAGTTGATACTATATGTTACTATATGGGCATAATTTATCCCAACATCTCCAGATTTTAGCCCAATAAATGGTGCTATCTCTTATGTCAGTAAGCTATATACAATAAAATCAAACATGAGAACTATCAGGCTAAGTATTATATTTACAATGTCCAATTAATTTGTATTTCAAAACTTTGACCAATAATAGATATACTCTTAGCCAAACTAACTAAAAGACACAGAAAGTATCCAAATTAACAAAAATCAGACATGAAAGGAGAGAGATAGCGCTAGCACACCCTGTCCGCCGCTCGCCCCTCCTGCAGTCTGAGGCCTGTGGGTAAGTGCGTCCAGGAACCCCCCAGACACATTCTGGGGGATCCATAGAACCCATAGCCAGTGCTAGCACGCCCCTTCTGCCGCTCGCCCCTCCTCCAGTCTGAGGCCTGCGGGTAAGTGCACCCAGGAGCCCCCCAGACACATTCTGGGGGATCCATAGAACCCATAGCCAGCGCTAGCACGCCCCGTCCACCGCTTGCCCCTCCTGCAGTCTGAGGCCTGCGGGTAAGTGCACCCAGGAACCCCCAGACACATTCTGGGGGATCCATAGAACCCATAGCCAGCGCTAGCACGCCCCGTCCACCGCTCGCCCCCCTGCAGTCTGAGGCCTGCGGGTAAGTGCACCCAGGAGCCCCCCAGACACATTCTGGGGGATCCATAGAACCCATAGCCAGCGCTAGCACGCCCCTTCCCCTGCTCGCCCCACTTGCAGCCTGAGGCCTGCGGATAAGTGCACCCAGGAGTCCCCCAGACACATTCTGGGGGATCCATAGAACCCATAGCCAGCACTAGCACGCTCCTTCTGCTGCTCGCCGCCCCTCCGGTCTGAGGCCTGCAGGGTCTGAGTCCCAGACCAGACCTCTACCAGGTCTGCAGTTGTGTGGACCCCGGATTCCACCTGAGACATACTGGAAGGTCCGCTCAACCCAGAGCCACAGAGGAACAACTGAACTCAGAGTGTCAGACAACATACCCTGAGATATCCAAGAGGAGACACTGCACCCAGAACAGCAGACATCTAGCTGGACTGCTACCTTGGAGGCACCATATCCTGAGGCATCCTAGAGATACCACTGTAATCAGGGCAGCTGGAAAAAAACCACAAAGACATCTGGACTCCTAGAAGACCAAACAAAAGCGAGACAACTGGAAAGACAGGCTTCAATCAGAGACAGAAGTACAGGTAGCACTAGAATTAACCAGATGGCAAAAGGCAGGCGCAAGAACGTAAGCAACAGAAACCAAAGTTACATGGCATCATCAGAACCCAGTTCCCCCATCATAGCAAGCCCTGAACACCCCATCACACCAGAAAAGCAGGATTCAGAATTAAAATCACTTCTCATGATGATGATAGAGGACTTTAAGAAAGACATAAATAACACTCTCAAAGAACAGATAGAAACCCTTAGAGAGGAAACACAAAAATCCCTTAAGGAATTACAAGAAAATGCAACCAAACAGGAGAAGGAATTAAACAAAACCATGCAGGATCTAAAAACGGAAGTAGAAACAATAAAGAAATCACAAAGGGAGAACACCCTGGAGATAGAAAACTTAAAAAAACGATCAGGAGTCATAGATACAAGTATTACCAACAGAATACAAGAGATGGAAGAGAGAATCTCATGTGCAGAAGATACCATGGAAAACATAGACACAACTGTCAAAGAAAATGCAAAATACAAAAAGCTACTAACCCAAAATATACAAGAAATCCAAGACACAATGAGAAGGCCAAACCTAAGGATAATAGGAATAGATGAGGGGGAAGACTCCTAACTTAAAGGACCAGTAAATATTCTCAACAAAATTATAGAGGAAAACTTCCCTAACCTAAAGAAAGAGATGTCCATAAATATACAAGAAGCCTACAGAACTCCAAATAGTTTAGACCAGAAAAGAAATACTTCCCGCCACATAATAGTCAAAACATCAAATGTACAAAACAAAGAAAAAATACTAAAAGCAGTAAGGGAAAAAGGCAAAGTAACATATAAAGGCAGACCTATAAGAATTACACCAGACTTCTCACCAGAGACCATAAAAGCCAGAAGATCCTGGACTGATATCATACAGACCCTAAAAGAACATAAATGTCAGCCCAGACTACTATACCCAGCAAAACTGTCAATCATTATTGATGGAGAAACCAAAATATTCCATGACAAATCCAAATTTACACAGTATCTCAACACAAACCCAGCACTTCAAAGGATAATTGGTGGAAAACTCCATCACAAGGAGGGAAACTACAACCTGGAAAAAGCAGGAAAGTAATCTTCCAAAAACCGTAAAAGAAGGTAGCTACACAAACATATCCCCACTGCCAATAACAAAAATAACAGGAAACAACACTCATTTTTCCTTAATATCTCTTAATATCAATGGACTCAATTCTCCAGTAAAAAGACATAGACTATCAGACTGGATACGTAAACAGGACCCAACATTTTGCTGCATTCAGGAAACACACCTCTGTGGAAAGGACAGACACTACCTCAGAGTAAAAGGTTGGAAAACAGTCTACCAAGCAAATGGTCCCAAGAAACAAGCTGGAGTAGCGATTCTAATATCAAATAAAATCAGTTTTCAACCAGAAGTAATCAAAAAAGATAAAGAAGGACACTTCATATTCATGAAAGGAAAAATGTACCAAGAGGAACTTGCAATTCTCAACATCTATGCCCCAAATGTAAGGGCACCCACATACATAAAAGACACTTTACTAAAACTTAAAGCATACATTGCACCCTACACAATAATAGTGGGAGATTTCAACACCCCACTCTCAGCTATGGACAGGTCATGGAAACAGAAACTAAATCGAGACACAATGAAACTAACAGAAGTTATGAACCAATTGGACTTAACTGACATCTATAGAACATTTCACCCTAAAACAAAAGAATACACCTTCTTCTCAGCACCTCATGGTACCTTCTCGAAAATAGACCATATAATTGGTCACAAAACAGGCCTCAACAGATACAAAAAGATTGAAATAATCCCCAGCACCTTATCAGACCACCATGGATTAAGACTTGTCTTTGACATGGACAAAAACATCAGAAAACCGACATACACTTGGCAACTGAACAATGCTCTACTCAATGACAACTTGGTCAAGGAAGAAATTAAGAAAGAAATTAAAGACTTTTTAGATTTAAATGAAAATGAGGACACATCATATCAAAACATGTGGGACTCATTGAAAGCAGTACTAAGAGGAAAAATCATAGCTCTAAGTGCTCACAAAAAGAAAGTGGAAAGAGCATACATCAACAACTTGACAGCAAACCTGAAAGCATTAGAACAAAAAGAAGCTAGTATACCCAAGAGGAGTAGACGGCAGGAAATAATCAAACTCAGGGCTGAAATCAACCAAGTCGAAACAAAAAGAACTATACAAAATATCAACAAAACCAGGAGCTGGTTCTTTGAGAAAATCAACAAGATAGACAAACCCTTAGCCAGACTAACCAAAGGGCGCAGAGACAGCATTCAAATTAATAAAATCAGAAGTGAAAAGGGAGACATAACAACAGAAACAGAGGAAATTAAAAAAAATTATCAGATCCTACTACAAAGGCCTATACTCAACAAAATTGGAAAATCTGGAGGAAATGGACAATTTTCTAGATAGATACCAGGTACCAAAGTTAAACGAGGAGCAGATAAACCACCTAAACAGTCCCATAACGCCTAAAGAAATAGACACAGTCATTAAAAATCTTCCCTCCAAAAAATGTCCGGGGCCAGATGGTTTCAGTGCAGAATTCTTTCAGACCTTCAAGGAAGACCTAATACCAATCCTCTTCAAGTTATTCCATCGAATAGAAACAAAAGGAACACTACCCAATTCATTCTATGAAGCTACCATTACACTCATACCTAAACCACAGAAAGACCCAACAAAGAAAGAGAACTACAGACCAATCTCTCTTATGAATATTGATGCAAAAATATTCAATAAAATTCTCGCAAACCGAATCCAAAAACACATCAAAACAATTATCCATCAAGATCAAGTAGGCTTTATCCCAGGAATGCAGGGATGGTTCAATATTCGGAAATCCATCAATGTAATCCACTACATAAATAAACTCAGAGAGAAAAACCACATGGTCATATCACTAGATGCTGAGAAAGCATTTGACAAAATTCAACATCCCTTCATGTTAAAAGTCTTGGAAAGATCAGGAATACAAGGCCCATATCTAAACATAGTAAAAGCAATATACAGCAAGCCAGTAGCCAACATCAAACTAAATGGAGAGAAACTTGAAGCAATCCCACTAAGATCAGGGACTAGGCAAGGCTGCCCACTCTCACCTTACCTATTCAATATAGTACTGGAAGTCTTAGCTAGAGCAATTAGACAACAAAAGGAAGTCAAAGGGATACAAATAGGAAAGGAAGAAGTCAAAATTTCACTATTTGCGGATGACATGATAGTATACTTAAGTGAACCTAAAACTTCCACCAGAGAACTCCTAAACCTGATAAACAACTTTAGCAATGTGGCTGGATATAAAATCAACTCAAACAAATCAGTAGCCTTCCTCTACTCAAAGGATAAACAGGCAGAGAAAGAAATCAGGGAAATGACACCCTTCACAATAGCCACGAATAAAATAAATTATCTTGGAGTGAATCTAACAAAGCAAGTGAAAGATCTGTATGACAAGAACTTCAAGTCTCTCAAGAAAGAAATTGAAGAACATCTCAGAAGATGGAAAGATCTCCCATGCTCCTGGATTGGCAAGATTAATTTAGTAAAAATGGCTATCCTGCCAAAAGCAATCTACAGATTCAATGCAATACCCATCAAAATTCCAAATCAATTCTTCATAGAGATAGAAGAAGCAATTTACAAATTCATTTGGAATAACAAAAAACCTAGGATAGCGAGAACTATTCTCCACAATAAAAGAACCTCTGGGGGAATCACCATTCCGGACCTCAAACTGTACTACAGAGCAGTAGTGATAAAAACTGCTTGGTATTGGTACAGAGACAGAAAGGACGATCAATGGAACAGAATTGAAGACCCAGAAATGAACCCGCATACCTATGGTCACTTGATATTTGACAAGGGAGCTAAATTCATCCAGTGGAAAAAGGACAGCATTTTCAACAAGTGGTGCTGGCTCAACTGGAGGTCAACATGTAGAAGAATGCAAATTAATCCATTCTTATCTCCTTGCACAAAGCTCAACTCCAAGTGGATAAAGGACCTTCACATAAAGCCAGGTACACTGAAAATATTAGAAGAGAAGTTGGGGAAGACCCTCGAATACCTAGGCACAGGGGAAAAGTTCCTGAACAGAACACCAATGGCTTATGCTCTAAGATCAAGAATCGACAAATGGGACCTCATCAAATTGCAAAGCTTCTGTAAGGCAAAGGACACTGTCAACAAGACAAAACGGCAACCAACAGATTGGGAAAAGATCATTACCAATCCTACATCTGATAGGGGGCTAATATCTAATATTTACAAAGAACTCAAGAAATTAGACGCCAAACAACAAAATAACCCCATTAAAAAATGGGGTACAGAGCTAAACAAAGAATTCTCAACTGAGGAAACTCGAATGGCCGAGAAGCACCTTAAGAAATGCTCAACATCCTTAGTCATCAGGGAAATGCAAATCAAAACAACACTGAGATACCACCTCACACCAGTCAGAATGGCTAAGATCAAAAACTCAGGTGATAGTAGATGCTGGCGAGGATGTGAAGAAAGAGGAACACTCCTGCATTGTTGGTGGGGTTGCAAGCTGGTACAACCACTTTGGAAGTCAGTCTGGCGGTTCCTCAGAAAATTGGACATAGCACTACCTGAGGACCCAGCTATACCACTTCTGGGTATATACCCAGAAAATGCCTCAACAAATAACAAAGACATATGCTCCACTATGTTCATAGCAGCCCTATTTATAATAGCCAGAAGCTGGAAAGAACCCAGATGCCCTTCAACAGAGGAATGGATACAAAAAATGTGGTACATTTACACAATGGAATATTACTCAGCTATTAAAAATAATGAATTCGAGAAATTCTTAGGTAAGTGGATGGATCTACAAAATATCATCCTGAGTGAGGTAACCCAATCACAAAAGAACACACATGGTATTTACTCACTGATAAGCGGAGATTAGCCCAAAAGTTTGAAACAACAAAGATTCAACTACCAGAAGACACGAAGCTCATGAAGAAGAAAGAACAAGTGAGGATGCCTAGGTCTTTCTTAGAAGGAGTAACTAAATAACCAAGGGAGCAAATATGGAGACAAAGTGTGGGTCAGAATCATAAGGGGGGTTGTAGGGAGACCATTGTGTCTGGGTATTCATTCCATAGGCAGTCACCAAAAATAGACGCTGATAGGGATGTCAGGATGGGAAAGCTGACAGCAGCCTGATAAGGCTGTCTCCTTAGAGGTCTCTCAGAGTCGGACATACCCAGAGACAGATACCCACAGCTATCCATTAATCTGATCAAAGTTCCCAATGGAGGAGTTAGAGAGTAAATTGAGGGAACCGTGAACCATATGGGCTGGTGGCCCTGTGAGGAGAGCAAGAATACCAACCAGCCAGAGCTCCCCAGGGTCTAAACCACCAGCCCAGGTGCACATAGGGAGAGACACATGACTCCAGCTGTATATGTAGGGGAGGATGGCCCTGTTGGGCATAGGTGGGAGACAAGATCATTGGTACCCTGAAGGCTGAGCACTGAGGGGGGGGAATCTGAGGGTGGGGAGGGAGGCTGGGGGTAGGTGGGTAACACCTTCATAGAGGCAGGAGGAGGGGGGATGGGATAAGGGGTTCCTGGTGGTGGGGGAAATATGGTAAGGGGATAAAATTTGAAATGTAAATATTATATCCAATAAAAGAGGGGAAAAATAGAAAAGCGGTTAGAACCAACATTCTTAATAAAATGTCAGCCCTCTTTAAAAAAAAAAAACTGTCTTGATACTAAAATTTGTTTTGAGAATTGTATATTGCAGAATGATCAGCCTTGGTGTATCTACTCAACAAGCAAGCTGGGCAGACCTGCTCAAACCTCTGAGGTCCGTGAATTCCATCTGGAGGCAGCGAAGACACAGCATCAGAGGATTGTCAACTTGCTCTCCCCCCCCACTCCTCTTCTAATATCTCAACGCCCATAATCAGCTTGAAGAAGCTAATGATGAGTCAGCGCCCCTATTCCCTGGGCATGGGGACTAAGGTGGTAAATGTTGGGCTGTCTCTCTAGGGAAAAGTAGTGGTTTTGTCGGAATAGAGAGGATTAGCTAGGGTTTATTGCATAGCCATAACCTATTAGTAGAAATCTGTATAATTAATATCAAGATGAAGATATAAATTCTTAAATGGCACCAATTTACTTTGTTTACAAATTTTAAGGTTTTCATTGGCATGAGCTTCTTAGTGATATAAGAGTGAGATGAATATTGTTACTCTCATAGGCATTGTACCAGTATAACACACATAGGAATACAAAGCTTAGACCTAGTCCTTCTTTAACTTTTTTAACTGATTTGAGATGGTCAGCCTGTGAGTTAAGGGACTATAGCAAATTCATGACTTGGAGTTTATTATAAGGGTGTTCTCTATGTTTTATTTAGAAATAGCTGAGTGGAGTTAACAGGCAACAGTCCAGATTACCTTACATGGATAGCTGGTTTTCAAAACATCAGAAATCCTTAGAATTGACATGACAAACATTTCAGTATTAATGTTCATTTTCATTAGAGACCTGTCTGCTCCGGACAGCTTCCTATGTTAAATTCTAAGAAGAAATTGAGCATCCTTGGAGTTACTCCAGTTGTGGTGAGACAGCCACTAGGCAAGAATTGCCACTTTCCTTCTACAGACAAATTACTGTCCAGAAAAGGACACACTTGCAGAATAGTCGACTGATTATATCTGCCTAGACAGAGTAATCAGCCCTTAATAATTCTGCAGCACTAAGGTCTGTCAGATGATCCTGGGCCAGAAGGCAGAACAACAGATGCTCCAACGTTTTGAAGTAGAGCGAGTGTCCAGGTGTTCAGAGGTCTCTATAAATTGGCTAAGTTTTAGAAGCTATGCTTTGTGCTTCCCACAATTATAGTCAACTCAGTCATTCTGGATTTCTGATGGGGTTGAAAACTTATAGCTATTTACTTTGAGAGAAAAGATCTGAGTGTATGGTCATCAGCTGACATTCATCCTAAAGCCAAGGAAAAAGCCAGGTTCAGAACTAAGTGTTTTAGTAGGATAGATGACAGAGGTGCTGGTTAGTCAACAAAAGGATGGACTGGGTATTAGGACTATCTTGTACCTCACTGGTACAAATAGGCATAATTATGCTCTAATTGTATTTTGAGAGAAAAGTTTCCTTTTAACAGGAAGGGTGATGTGTAGGAGGAGCTAAGGTGGGAGGAGTACTGAGAGGAAGAAAAGGAGTAAGAAGAGGAGAAGAAGAAGGAGAGGAGAAGCTAGGTGATGAAAGAGAGATAGAGGGGGGAGACAGGGAAGCAGATGTTCATGTATCTCCACCTGTTTGGCCTAACACAAGGTCTAATCTCCATTTCACCTCCACCCTTCAGTCATGTACACAGGTGGAGGGCGCCAACAGGCCCTAAAGAGATTTATATACCTGAAAGCCAGAGGTGGAGCCAATTAAACATTCCTCCCCAGCCCCTCCCCCTTCTCCCCTCCCCTTTTTTAACTCAGGTCGATCCTGGGTTTGAGGGGGTATGCATCCAGATCCATCCACAATTCGCCATGTGAATAAACCAGTTTTGGAAACAAAAAAAAAAAAAAAAAAAGAAAGGAGAGAGATAACAACAGAAATGGCAGAAATTAAAACAAATAATCAGATCTTTCTAAAAAGCCCATATATGACAGAACTGGATAATCTAGTTTAAATGAATAATTTTCTATACTGATACTACATACCAAAGTTAAATAAAGATCAAGTGGTCCCAAAACTCACAACAAAATAGAAACAGTCATTGTAAACTTTCCATCCAACAAAATGCCCAGGGCCAGATAGATTTAGTGCAGAATTACACCAGAGTTTGATATAAATCCTAAAACCAATAATCTTTAAATTATTCCACAACATATAGACAGAAGGAACACAACAGAATTTATTCTATAAAGCTATAGTTACTGATACTGAAACCTCACAAAGAGTCAATAGAGAGAACTTCAGGTCAATTTCACTTATGAGTAAATGCAAAAATGCTCAATGAAATTCTCACAAACCAAATCCAAGAACACAACAAAAGCATTCTCCTACTGAAGACTCCCATACTCGGGAGATCCTTCCTCAAGTCTCAGGAGATCATGACCACCCAAAGATCACAAGAAACCATACCTGGATGCAATCAGCAGAGGCTTTATTAGGGAAGTTAGCCGGTGGTCAAAACTACAAGCTCTTTAGCTCCAAGAGCAAGGTTTTGGCCCAGAGTGGTGGCTTAAAGGGTCTTTTATAGCATGGGGTGGGGGAAGGAAGGCATTTTCGCGCGCTTACACATGAATGGTTGCATTTTCGTGCGGTTACACATGTTTGATTGTTTTACAAATTTTGAACATAGCACTGGGAAGACCAAGGGAGGGGTAACCAAGAACAGTGGAACATTTCAGAGAATCTAGCCCAAATGATCTAGAGTCATGTGAAAATCACTCTGCACACTCATTCTTCTCAAAAATGTGGTTTTTACCATGCTATTGTGTCCTATCCTGCCATTTACCAACTATTTCAGATTAACTATCTTTACTTCTTCCTGCTATAGCCCCACCTAGGTGGCTTGCATCTTTTATCTGTGGTCAGGAATGCCTTCCTGTCTTGGGCCTCTCCCACCCATAGGTGGACCTACTGCTTGAGGCTTTAGGAATGTAATTTATCCAGCAAGTGTCCTGGGATAGTGAAAATCTTACATTCAGTTCCTCTTTCCGGAACTTAACATTCTTGTTCAGGTATAGGATAAAGGAAAAGCCTGTATATATAATTTTTCACTCTACACTACTATATGTCCTATCTGGTTGAGTTCAATGTTCTTAGAGGGTTTATGTCAAAGGTCCACAATGAAAAGAACCACTTAAGTTCATACTTAGAAGACAATGGTGTTAGTTTGAATATGCTTAGCACAGGAAATGTCCCTATTAGGATGTGTGGCCTTGTTTGAGTACTTGTGGCATTGTAGAATAAAGTGTAAAACAGTAGGTGTGGGCTTTGAGGACCCCATCCTAGCTGCCTGGAAGTCAATCTTCTACTAATTGCCTTCAGATCAAGATAAAGCTCCTGCCATCCTAAGCCTGCCAGTATGCTGTCATACTACCACCTTGATGATAATGGACTGAACATCTGAACTTATAAGTCAGCCTCAGTAAAATGTTGGTCTATAAAAAGATTGTCTTAGTCATAGAGTCTGCTCACAGCAATAAAACACCAACTAAGGCAACAACCAAAAGAAATTTAAGATTTTCAGTGTGACTATGACAATATTATCTGACCTCAATTGATTAATGTTAAGCCTTTTTGAAGTCTACCACTCTTTGAGTTTTCAAAGGATCAAAGAACTAAAAGTCATCTGTTTAATCTGAGTAAGCAGATTGTATGAAACAAGCAGCTTCTGAATCTAATAAAATTGACAAAGATTTACTGGCTACCTGGACAGTCAGTGAGAACATACATTTGGCATCCGAGCCCAGAAGTTCTGACAGTCTTAATTGTGAATTAAGAACTTGGTAGGAATGTCTTACCATCTTGAATCAACATAGGGCAACGAATCAGCCAGAGTTCTGCTTGTTAAAAACTTGGATGTTGTGCTGTCAGCTGTCAAGGTAACAGGTAATTTGTAGCACAATGGACAATTTTGGCACATTTGGAGCAAAGACACAGTGAAGCTTCCTTATTTGCTCATTATCATCAATGGAGGAGAAAAAAAAATGCTACCAGGACCTGATCTATCACAAAAAGATTTTTTTTTAATTTATTGTTTTTAAAACCACTTAATTGACACGTTCAAAGATGTTTGAAGTGTTTAATGAACACGTATCTATCTAAAGTATATCTAAGTAAACAAACTTGGCTTGTTTCTTGTTAATCATCTTAAACTTAATCTGGAAAACATATACAGGATACAAAATAAACCTTGTTACTGTAATTTAGTTCTGACTGCATTAAAGGATTTGATAATTTGTAAGGCAATGACGAACAACTTATATTTCTTAAATATCTTTTACAATTTACAAAAGTAGGTTTTATAAGACAAGTAATTTAGGTTTTGCATTGAAAATAATAAATTTAAATTAAAGTTGATTTACTATCAAATAAAACTTTGATCATGAATTCAGTCCACAAAAAAAAAAAAAAAAAAAAAAAAAAAAAAAAAAACGGCAAATTTATTGGCCCTAAAATTGGGCACAGTAAAAAAATCAAATAGCTACTCCATGGGTTAACAGGGGAAAAAACATTAGTCTGCCAAGGCTGTCTTCCAAGAAATCAATTAGAAGTCCTAGTGGACAGTGTTGAGTTGACCTTGACAAGTTAATAAGCACCAGTCTTGTGTTAATGAAAAGGAGCCCAAGTGCTGGAGGCCAGCTCTGGTGTTCTCTCATGAAGGTAGTTGAATAGAAAGATTGTCTCTGGTGGCAAAAATTGGTCTTGGGAAAATTAGGGTTGTTTTTCAATAGTGAGATGTTGAAAGTTCTGGATTCCAACTTTGCAACTCACTGGCCTGCTTTTCTGTTTCTGTGAGGACATATACTGCAGAATTTCTTTTGTTTAGCAACTCATGGTTAAACAGCCCCGAGGTTAAGTAAAGTATCTTTGGTTCTTATCTCCACAGGAATTTCATGGTTCACACCTGTTGTTTCTACAGCTCCCAGTCTGTTACAGAAAGTCACTCAGAGAGAGAAAATAAAAGATACACTTTGAGAAATTATTTTAATCTTTATTTTTAAGTTCTTCTTTTCTAAAAGTTCTCTCCCCCCCCAAAAAAAAATTTCTTCTTCAATAATTCACTCTCCACTTTCTTTGTCCTAGGCATCTTATTCATTTTTCAGTATACATAATCACATAGAAAAAAAATTTCATCATGACATTATTTAAAACTTCCCACCATAAATTGAATAAGAAGTTACAACAGAGAATGTTTTTCTTAAGAAAGAAAACAAGTGTTTTTTATTAAAACAAGTTATCTAGCCAAACATTAATTTTCTGTCACTAGCCTCACATGTATATGTAAAGTTAACAACCATAAATTTTGTGACTAAGTTATCATTGAAGTTTTATGTAGATAAACCCAGACAATATTTTGTCCTTGTACCCACAATAAATTGTTAGTTTCCTTTTAAGACTTTGGGTAATGGTTTTCCAAACTCTTGGAATATGCTTTAAATTGTAAATGTCTGCTTTCTAGCAGAAAAGCAATTATCTCCTAGTGTAAGACCCTGGATCACCAGTTCTTATGTTTGGGATGTCCTTCTCTAACGACACAGAGACAGAGATCGATGCAATGTGCAAGAGGTTTATTGATTTATCCAGTGTGCTGAGGCCGTCCCCAAATCAGAGCAGAGGCAACCCTGAAGAACAAAGGCAATTACTTTTTTATACTTTTTCAGACTATAGGTTTTAGGTAACAGCATGAGTTGGTTATCCCTCATTGGTGGAGCCCATTGTCCTTTGCATTCATGGGAAGCCACTGGTGAGAAGATATCTTTGGTATGTACAGGGGGAGGTAAGGGGGCTCTCCCCTACCTAGGCTGAGTCATTATCTGGGACAGGGTGTTTCTGAAATTCTCTGACCCTGAGCTCAACAGGAAGTCTCAGCCACCTGGCATTTTCTCAAGTGGGGAGGGAGTTCTGCTCATCTAATCTAATCTTTACAATGGCATTTGAAGACAGGCAGGGTGCTCATTGCAGTTTTCACATCTCAAAGGGCTTTAATAACAGTCATATTATAAAGGGTTTTTTTTCTAGAACAATTTAAGCATTCTTATAGGATCATCGTTTAAAAACTAAGAAATCATCTGTTTGTTTACATAGCATCACTACAAGATAGCACATCTTTACTAATCTGTAGAAATCTGCTCAAAACTGTAGGCTAATACCTAACAATTCTTATATATACTTAACCATAACAGGAATCTTTCCTCAAATGTAATCCCTTCTGCTTTGCCTAGAGGGATTCATCCACCATAGTTAATGTGTTTATAAAAGGATAAAAGAGATATAGCATATGTTCTATGAATGTGTGGTGAGGTATGGGGAAGCGGGAAGGGGATGTCTCAGCAGGCCCATGCTAAATAAAGTTTATTCAGGGCATGGGAAGGAAAGTTAAGAGGGTAGTAGAGGCAGAGAGAGGCAGAGAGAGAGAGAGAGAGAGAGAGAGAGAGAGAGAGAGAGAGAGAGAGAGGAGAGAGAAGAGTGAGAGAGAGAGAGAGAGAGAGAGAGAGAGAGGTGTAAAGGCACTGATCATGTGCACATGGAGACAGGGGGAAGGGAAGGGAAAAGGGATGAGGGGACAGAGGTGGAGCAAGAAGGCAAGAGAGCAGGAGATCAAGAGAGCAAGAGAAAGAGGAGGGGGCAAGCAGCCTCTTTTATAGTCAGCAAGGCCTACCTAGCTGTTGCCATGTGACTGTGGGGAGGAGCATATGTGGCTGTTGCCAGGTAACTGTAGGGATGGACTTTAGACAGAATGCTAGCATTCCCCAGTTTTGGTTTAATTAAAATGAAAAGTTAGAAAGAGGTTATGACAAAGCAGGAATAGGGTCCCAATAATATCTGGCTACTTCCTGCTAGCATTGGATGCAGTGTGTCTCTAGGGAACCTAGAAGAATGGGTATGGGGGATGTTTGTCCAGTCTTAGGAGAGCTGACTGTTTCCTGCTGTCCAGGGTCTGAGGGGACATCTGAGGATAGGTCAGAAGGAACAGGTCCAGTAGAAGCATCTGTATTTGTGAAAAAAGATGGAGAATCTGGAGATTGCTTCTCTGGAGCTGCCTTGAATGTGCCTGGACTTGACAAAATGTAGAGAATAAGATTGAGCATGTTTGGGAGAAAGAAATTTTTTTCTTAAGAAGTACATTTAAAACTCAGAGGAATCCCACCCTCTGGACGAGGTAGTAAGTGGGAACTTTAGGCAGATGTACCTATCTGGATGGAGTCTATTGGATCCATGAGAGGTAGATCCAAGTGAGTTTCCTGTGGGTTATAATCTTACAAAAGAGATTACAACATAAGATAACAACATGCGCAGTTTATAAGATGAGCCTTTGATGGATTGTATAGTGGAATATTTTATTAGAGTTAGGCAAATTTATAAGAACTCAGATAATTTAGGATAGTGACATAGCAAGAAGAGAAAAGATGGAGTATTTGATTGATGGAAACTGAGTTTAGGTAATGAGGTAGCAGATTATATCTGAGAAAGTTTAGCTGTTAATGTAGTCAGAAGTCTGAGAAAGAGTAAACAATAATATAGCAGTTATATATTTTAAAAAGGAAGGAGTCCACTAACCAACAGTTCCCGTTGTCTCTATGGTCTTTTGGGCAGAGACAGTATGGCTTCCAAGTGCATAAGATGCAGGGCATTTTTACTCTGTGGAATGGATACGCATGACATGAGAAATGACTTAACCTTTATGTTATTTAGCTAAGTCTTAGCAAGTACTTCAAAATTCTATGAGAGTATAATGACATATGTGTTGATTTTCCCAAGATTGTAAAAAAAAAAAAAAGGGGACACATAGAAAAGATGACAGCTTCTAGCTGTATCTTCTTTGCTTCTGCCTATGATACTAGGTCTGCACATACATTCTTCTGAAAGTTGAAAGGTAATTCTATGGGAATAGTGCGAGATATCCTGAATTAATGTGACTCGATGAGGTTAAAGTTACCTTAAAAAACCTGAATAGTGTAGAAGAGGAAATTTCCTAGCCTTGCTCAAGACAAGTGTCTCAGCTACGAAGTCCATGGTAACAAACAGGGTAGGACAATGAGTAATAAGTAATAGAGGAAGAAAGACTATACATTATATGGAAACTGCCAGTAACAAGAAAGCACAGGAGTTTTTAGGATGGTTATGTTTCTGTGCTTACTACTCTGGATTTGGTGTTCAAGGTCCTGGCTCTTTACCCTTCATGTCATGCTGTACTATACCTGGAACACTAAACCAAATAAAGAATTTCACCCATAAGTTACTTTGATAGGATGGTTTGTCACAGAAACAGAAACTAGAATACCACCCTACCAAGATAATCAAGCTGATCTGAGATAAGAGTTGAAAAGATGGGTTCTCTTTACCACAAAAATCTCACATGATACATCATCTATCAACACTCACTTATACTGTGCTCCTCATAACAGACAAGGAAAGAAGCATATAATGAGTCACCACAAGAGAAATAAGTAGAAACACTATTCTTAAAGAAGTGACAGAAGTTGTTAGTGAGTGGTTTGGAAAGCACACAAAATTAATGAATATTTAACTATCAAATTTTCAGACATTAACAAACCATTTTCTTAAATGTATGTCTGAGTATAAAACATGAAGTTAGCCCAGTTTCATTTCATTGCTATTTTGTGTTTATGAATGTTTATGAATACTGTGCTTGCACATGAGTAAGGGAAAATGAATTTTAGATGTCTCCCTCAAATGCTCTTGAATTTTTGTTTGTGATTTAGTTGGTTTAATGTATTTTGTTTGAAGGGGACTTGACTTTGGGTATTTGATTATGACTTTATGTTTTTCACCTACAAATGTAATTTTACCATGTAGTTTCATTTTTAAATAACTTAATATTATGTTAGTTTTACTTCAATTTACTTTGTGTCAGTGTGAGTGTGTGTATGTGTGTGTATGTATGTATATGTATTTATGACATATATGTATTTATTTATTTATTTGTTTACACTACAGATTTTATTCACTGCTCCCCAGTCCACCCTTTAACTATTCCACATCTCATACCTCTACCCCACACCCCTGTCTCCATGGGAATTTTCCCACCCACTAACCCCCACACAAACAGAATTCTAAACTCTCTGGTGCTCCCAGTCTCTTGAGGGTTTTATTTGAAATTTCACTGACTGAACCCAGACCCAGCAGTCCTCTGCTGTATATGTGATGAGGGCTTCATATCAGCTAGTGTACGCTGCCTGGTTGGTGGTCCAATGTTTGAGATATCTGGGGGACCTATGTTAATTGAGACTGCTGGTCCTCCTACAAGGTTGCCCTCCTACTCATCTTCTTCCAGTCTTTCCCCATTTTAACCACAGCGATCAGCAGCTTCTGTCCATTGGTTGGGTGCAAATATCTGCATCAGACTCTTTCAGCTGCTTGTTAAGTCTTCTGGAGTTATGTCATGATAGGTCTCTTTTTGTGAGTGCTCTATATCCTCAGTAATAGTGTCAGGTCTTGGGACCTACCCTTGAGCTGGATCCCACTTTGGGCCTGTTGCTAGACCTTCTTTTCCTTAGGCTCCTCTCTATTTTCATCCCTACAGTTCTTTTAGACAGGAAAAAATATTGGTCAGAGTTTGACTGTGGAATGGCAACCCCCTCCCTCACTTGATGCCCTGTCTTCCTACTATAGATGGGCTCTATAAGTTCCCTCTCCTGGCTGTTGTCTAAGGCATTTCATCTAAGGTCCATCAAAACCATCATTCACTACGATCAAGTAGGCTTCATCCCAGGGATGCAAGATTGGTTCAAAATACAAAAATCCATTAATGTCATCCATTATATAAACAAACTCCAAGAAAAAAAATCACATGATCATCTTATTAGATGCAGAAAAAGCATTTAACAAAATACAACACCGATTCATGTCAAAAGCATTGGAGAGATCAGAAATTCAAGGCCCATACCTAAACATAGTTAAAGCAATTAATTGTGGTAATCCCACAACCAATTGCAAATAAAATGGAGAGATACTTGAAGCAATCCAACTAAAATCAGGGACAAGACAAGGATGCCTTTGTAGCTTTTAAAATTCTTTCATTTTTCTGTACATTTTTTTGTTTCAATTATTTTGTTGTTCATCAAACTTTTTTCCTAGTACAATGTATTTGGTGTTTGTGATCTACTTGTATCTTTGTAGTCATCTCTTTCTTAAGGTTAGGAAAATTTTTTTCTACGATTTTGTTGAAAGTATTTTCTCTTGACAAGATGTATGAGCCTCCTCTTCTTCTATTCCTATTATTCTAAGGTTATGTGTTTTCATAATGTCCCAGAATTAGTTGCTGTTTTGTTTCAGAAACTTCAGAGATTTAACATTTTTTTGACTTACGCTTCAATTTCTTGGTTTTTATTTTCTATACTTGAAATGATTTTTGTATTTAGTTGGTGATGGTTCATTTGAAGTTGCTGTTCACATGCATAGATTTAGCATCTTCCCTATTTCCTCAGTTTGCACTTTCTTTAATTCTACTATCCCCATTTTTAGTTAACATTGTCATTCATTCCCTTCACATGTTCTACTGTATTTTTGTGAATTATTTCTTCAAGGGTTTCATGTATTTCCTCTTTAAAGTCCCCTCACATCTTCACAAAATTGAATTTAAATTGATTTTCCTGTGATTTAATTTTGTTGGGATATCTACATTTGCTATAATAGGATATCTCTTCATTTTTTGGTGAAATATTCCACCAGATATTGTCAATTCTTTAAGCGGTCTCTAATCATATGGGTTTGGGTTTATTATAGGCTTAGTTGCTGATTTCTGATTTTATTTTGATAGATTTGAATTTTTAGTATGATGTTCTCTTGGTTTCTGTTTTACCTCTTCTATTGAGCCAGAGTCCTCTGCCAATGAGTCTTCTTGTCCAGGAGCTAAGAGTTCTATGTTTTGTTACAAAGGCAAGTAGCAAAAGACTTTCTCAAATATGGATAGTAGGAAGGTCTCAAATTTTACCCCCACAGTGACAAACATATTCCAATAAGTCTACACCTACTCCTACAAGACCATACCTTCTAATAGTGCAAATCCCTGTGCCAAGCATATGTAAACCACAACATTCACTTCCTGGGCCCCATAGGATTGTTCAAACACATGAGTCTATTGTAACTATACATAAACATATCATAATACAAGTTACATTTAGTCCTACTTCAAAAGTCCCCATATTTTATTGCAGTCTCAAAAATGTTGAAAGTTCAATGTTCTAAATCTTTTCAGGTTCCTTTAATCATTTAACTGTAATCTCCTATAATGTCAAAATCAAAAAGCAGATCACATACCTTTAAAAAAAATCACAGAATATACATCATCATTCCAAAATGACATGGTGAGGAAATACTAAACCAAACTAGAGCAAAAACCAGGTGGACAAACTCCAAATTCAGCATATGCACATTTGATGTCAAAGCTCTCTTCAGCTCTCCAATTGCTTTCCTCTTTGTTGACTGTAATCCAATTCTTTCTCTTTGGCTGTTTCAATCCTCTGTTAGCAGCTTTCTTCAGCAGCTATCCCACAGATCTGGCATCTCTAACATCTTGGAGTATCCAAGGCTATTTCAACTTCACAGCTTCTTGTTCTAGTATCTGGAATCCATACATAATAGTCTGCAGCACTGAATTCTGTAACACTCTAGGCTATGATTGATTCTACTCCACTGCTAGTGTTCTTGGTTGTCATCCCATGGTACTGGCAAATATAGTACTTTGGGATCTTCTATAGCAACTATGCTCCACCTATAGCTCCTCATAGGCTCTCTTAATTGTGTCACAACTAAAATGCTTTCCAAGACCTCTTCAGTCATGGGTTGTCATCTGCAACTGAGGCTACACCTACACCAATGGCTTTCTATGTCCTCCCACAGTGCCAAGCTTCAGCTGCTCTCGTGATTCTTCATCTCTTCAAAACCAATAACACCTGTGTGACTCTTACACATTAGCAAGTACAGCTATTAGCATGAGGTATAACATTGGTTATTTCTGGAACATAGCCTCTTTGTGCTCTCAGAACACACTTTACAAATTTTAATTCTCTGATGCTGGTCTCTTGTTAGACACTGATAATTTCTTTGCTCCAGCTAACCACCATCAATTGCCCAAAGATTCACGTCCATTTTGGACTCTAAATCCATAACCACATAGCTGATGCTGCTAAGTTCTGCAGCTTGCTGGGACTGGAGCATTTCCTCTTTGATCTACTATGTTATCACCAGCTTTAAGTTTTCTAAGTCTTTTATTCTCTAAGGTTGGCTGTCATTGTATTTGCTCTGTAGACAGACCTTAAACTCATGGACTTGTTTGTCCCTGTCTCCTGAGATAAATGTGTGTACCACTGTGCCCAGTCTTAAGCTTTTCGTAGCTACTGTGCCTCAAGGTCCAGATCAAAAGCCTTTGTCTTCTAGTTTCAAAATCTGGATTAAAGGTGTATCCTCCATTTCTGAATTGTAGTTTGTTCCAGATTAAAAAATCCAATCTATTCTTTATTCAACTCCAAATTATAAACAACAGGCTTAGATAGGTGGGATCTTGTCCTGAGATTTCTACTCTCTTAATCAATTGATCTCCTTGAACAGAGAATTCAGTTCCATTTTACTTCTTTTTGTTCTTATATTACTTGAACTATACATTTTTGAACTTAATTTCTTTTGAAGCTTACTATACATGATTAGAACATTCCTCTTTAGTGTGAATCTAAAGTCTAAATTTGTTGATATAACACTTCTTTTATTGATGCAATGAAGTAAAATCTCTTTACTTGTGCCTCTGCAAAACCATTGGTCAAGCATAAAAATCTGCAATATTCTTCACCAAAATATCATAAGAATTATCTCAATGGTTAACATTACTGTGACACCAGTGTCTTCATTATTCCTACTTAAATGGCCCATTAAGTCCCACTTTATGCATTGCATGTCTGCAAATCCAAAGTCTCCAAATCCACATTTCAAAAAGAAAAAAAAAGCCTGCTTAGGCCTATGATAGTAATACTCCAGTCCCTAATGCCAACTTCTATTTAATTAGGGTTTCATTGCTGTGAAGTGATATGATGACCAACGCAACTTTTGTACTGGACAATATTTAAATGTGGCCAGTTTACAGGTTCAGAGGTTGTGTCCATTATCATCAAGACAGGAGCATGGTAGCATCTAGGCATGCATGTCACTGGAGGAGCTTAGAGTTTTATATCTTCTTCTGAAGGAAAATACAAGAAGATTCTTTTCTAAGTGGCTACTCTTAGGGTCTCAATGTCCACCCCCCTCCCAGTGACACTATTCCTCCAGCAAGGCCACACCTACTCTTGCAAGACCTGGGCCAAGCATATAAAAGCCAGTACATAAATATACTACAGTTTTGCTATCTACACACTTATTTATAGATATCTGCTCTGGCCCTAAATCCTAGCTTGTGAATTGAAATATATTAGCAAGGATTATTAGTGAGCAAGTACTTCTGTATATGGATAAGTACTACATTCTTTATATAATCAGAAATAATAAAGCTGCTGATATGTTGGTATTATTTTTGTTAACTTTTACAGAGTATTTCATAGTGACTTTCTAATTAAGGCTACTGGGAACAGATAAGTGTTCCTTTTTTTTTTTCCAACTTCATACTCTCAATTGTCTCTCATTCATTTTTTTGAAGTATTTATTCCTTGTAGCAGAATATTTACCCCCTCCATTACATTTTACAATAAACTCAATAACTTGGGAGGAGCTAATGTGGGAGGAGAAGAGAGGAAAAGGAGGAGCTAGAAGGATGGGAGATGTAGGAGCCATGTAGAGTCACACATTTATCAAGAACAGTCCTGGGCAACAACTTATATCTAGGTCGGTTAATTGGTTAACACCTCTAATTGTGTGGGCATTTTGTTAATTGAGCATTACTTAACATATAAAGCCATTGGATAATCTTTAAGCATTAGAGCCTCATTTCTATCGGGTACTGAGTGGATGGCAGAATGGTCTGGGCTCAGTCAAGCATTGTGGAGAGAGTGTGGTAGGTTGGTAGAGTCATTTCCCACTCTGGCATTTCGTGAGTGGCAGGGCCAGTGCTTTTGGCCGGCACAAGCTGCAGTAAAAGTTGAGCATCGGCATGCTCCCATCACCACTCTTGGCCTCAGGCCTTGCCTAGTTGGGAACATGGTGACCTGTAACAAGGCAGATCAGGTGCCATCATTATAAATATTACTCTCAACAAACTGGCATCCAACATCCGGCACTAATTCACCTAGAAAATTAAGTTTATTTCACCTGAAAGTAAAACTTGTATTTTTATTTTTCTTTAAAAGAAAGTGAGTAAGCACTGAGACAAGCATGTGAACCCTAGTGTGGAAACTGTAAGCAAAGAAACTGCTTGTACACTGAGGTCCCCTGCTGTGGGGAAATATAGGTTGCTTTTTGTTAGGAAAAGAAGGAAGTAGCTTACTTTTAGGGCAAAGATATTTGAACCATGAATTAAAATTGAGAGCGTTTGTTTTTAAGATAGATTTAGAAACAGTTTTGTCTAATTCACATGGGGAATCTCACCTGTGGCTCTGAACAAAGATAGATAGGGGAAATTTGTCTGTTGTTCTAGACACAGAGCCACAGACAGACAGGTATATACATTATTAGCTGCTCTGAGCCAAGAGACCTAAATAAATAAGCCTCCATTGTGGAGCAGTTACTGATTTAAATATAAAGTAACAATATAAGGATTATTTCCTTTTATGAAAGATTTATAAATAGATTTGTTCTAATCACATGGGGATTTTCACCTGGGGTTCAGAACTAAGCTAGGGAACTTGTCACTGACTCTAGAGTAAAGAGTACAGTTTATAAATAGAAGGTGCTCTGGAGTAGAAAGCCAAAGAGATAGATGATATAAATAAAAAGCTGTTCTAAGCACAGAGCTGAAAAAAAGATACTGTAAATCAGATGTATTCAGATGATATAAAGTTATATTGACTCATAGGAGACTCAGGCTCCGTCTAACATGGGCCCCATGGGAATTCTGGGTTCATTTCCTGATTGGCAAAATATGAAAGGCCTATAATAGGCAATACAGTAATTTAGTTACTTTTTTTTGTTTTAAATTGATTTTATTTTCAAGATAAATGTGATTTTCAGACTTGTTATATTTTTCCTTTGGGAAAGAGGTCAAGATAAAGGTTTTTCTAGTTACTGGCCCAAGGATATTATGTTTTGGGAAAAAGGTTTTGTCTGTTTGTTTTCAGAAGAGATGATTAAGGTATTTCTACCTCCCAGAATTATATGATTAGACATGACAGCGGCAGGCCGCCAGAAGACTAGATTCCAGATATTCAATCAAAAGTTATCTCAATTCTAAAATTTGTTTTGAGAATTGTATATTGCAGAACACACAGCCTTGGTGTATCTACTCATCAAGCAAGCTGAGCAGACCTGCTCAAACCTCTCATGTCCTGGAATTCCAGCTGGATAGAGTCAAGACACAGACATCAGAGGCTTATCAATTTATGCTCCCCCTGACCTTTTTTTCTAGTATCTCAATGCCCAAATTCAGCTTTAAAAAGTTAATGAAGAGTTGGTGTTCCAATTCCCTGGGTGTGGGAACTGAGGTGGTTAATATTAGGCTGTCTTTTAAGGGAAAAGTAATGGTTTTATTGGAACAGGGCGAAATAGTTTAAATTGAATACATAGCCATAACCTATCAGTAGAAATCTGTATAATTGTTGCTAAGCTGATGTTACAATTTTTTAAATGGTACAAAATTTATTTTGATTTCAAATTCAAGGGTTTCATTGGTATTTTTTTCTATTAAGTCAAAATTGGTGGGTACAGGTCTTAGACCCAGTCCTTCCTTAATTTTCTTTTAACTGATCTGAGATGGTTAACCTGTGAGTGAGTTAAGGGCCTATCATAATTCATGGCTCTGAGTTTATTGTTAGGGTGTTTTCTATATTTTAATTAGAAATAGCTGAGAAGAGTTAAATGGATAACAGTCCAGATTGCTTTACATAAATAGTTGGTTTTCAAAAATGTAAGAAATCCACAGAATTGATGTTACAAACTTTTCTTTATTAAAGTCATTTGCTTAGAGACCTGTCTGCTCCTAACAGCTTCCCTGTTTTGGATTCTAAGAAGATATGGAGCATCTTTGGAATTACTCCAGCAGTGGCAAGATAGCCACTAAGTAAATTGCCTCTTTTTACCTACAGACAATATACTGTCCAGAAAATGGACACACTTGTGGAATAGTCAACTGATTATATCTGCCAAGACAGAGTGATCAGCCCTAAAAATTCTGCATTGCTAGGTCTGTCAGATGATCCTGGGCCAGAAGGCTGAAGACCAGATGCTCCAATGTTTTGAAGTATAGGAACTATATGTGTTCAGCAGTCTCTATAAATTGGCTAAGTTTTGGAAGCTATTCTTTGTGTTTCCCATATTTTCAGTTAATTCGACATTCTGGATTTCTGACGGGGTTGAAGACTTATAGTCTTATAGCCACCCCAGGCTATTTACTTTGAGAGAACAGATTTGAGAGGATGGTTTTCAGCTGACATTCATTCTAAAGCCAAGACATAAGCTAGGTACAGAACTATAGCCTTTTAAGTTAAGATAGATGACAAGAGTCTCATTATTGACAATATATTGGACTGGGTATTAGGTCTATCTTGTATGTTACTGTTACAAATTGATATAGTTGTGCTCTAATTATATTTTGAGAGACAGGTTTTTTATTCTAACAAGAAGGGTGATATGTAGCAGAATATCCCCCCAGCTGGCTACATTTTACAATAAAGTCGGTAACTTGGGAGGAGCTAATGTGGGAGGAGAGGAGAGAAAGAAGAAAAAGAAGAGGAGGAGCTAGGAAGAGAGATGTAGGAGCCATGGAAGACCACACATATATCAAGAGCAGTCCTGGTTAAAACCTTATAAGGTTAGATATTGGGACACAACTCTAATTGTGTGAGGATCTTGTTAATTGAACATTATCAAACGTATAAAGTCTTTAGATAATCTTTAAACATTAGAGTCACATTTCTACTGGGTACCATGTGGATTGCAGAATGGTCTGGGCTCAGCCCAGCATTGTGGAGACAGCATGCTAGATTTGCAGAGACATCTCCAATGCTGGTATCTCATGGGTGGCACGGCCAGTGTCTCTGGCTGCCTGAGCCAGCAGCCTGAGCTGAGCAACAAAGAGAATAGGCCACTGCTGCTCATGACCTTAGGCCTAGCCTAGTCAGGAACATAGAGGCTCTGTAACAACAAGCCAGATGGGGTGCTGCCATTTTATTACCCTTAACAATTCCTAATGGGATGAAATAAAATAGTTATGTGGTTTTAATTCAGTTTTATCTGATATGTAAGAAAGTTGAATATTGGAAAACAATATTATTGCCCTTGTGTGTCTTATTTTGAGACTTATCTGTTTGTTTAACTAGAAAATTTATTTATTGGCAATGTTGTCTTTCTAAGATTTGGTTTATATATTTCATTATATATTGTAGATGCCAAACATTCTCTGAGGTAAACATTGAAATGATTTTCTCACATTTATATGCTTCTTAGTCTCCATAAGAAAAATTTCAATTGCTGTACAGAAACTAACTTTCTGGAGTCTCATTTGTTGATGCTTTGAAGGTTTTTACCTCTTTTTAAAATTTTATTACACACACACACACACACACACACACACACACACCCCTATATACATATGTATTATGTATGCATATGAAGATGCTGAAAACACCTTCCTCTTGCATATATATTTCTCTCTTCTGTGTAGACCTTTCTTTTGCTATTCTAATAACTGTCTGGATAGCTCATCTCTTCCAGATCAAAATCCCAGCCTTTTATTTACATATAAATTCAGTCATTGTCTCAGGTTCCCTTTTGATTATTCCCTGAATCAGTATCTCATAACTCCACCCACTTGATTCTTAGGTGACAGCAAGCACATTTTTAACACTGCAAATTTATTCAGAGATCTGACTGCCTTTGTTAACTGCAGACAATAATCTAGTTGGATGGGACCGTCTGAAATTCCAACTGCTGTCATTCCTGGTTCTGGATCTAAATTTTTTCTGTCTAAAGCTAATCTTAAACTCAGAAATCTGCCTGCTTTTGTAAGCACAAACAAAGACATTACCTGGGTAGGATCATTCCCTGCAGTCACCTCTTTTCTGGCATGATGGCTCACAGTGCAGTTTCTTTTTTCCTTTAGATATTTGAAGCTCCTTATACAATTCATATTACATCCATGGGTAAAACCATGTCATTCCATCAATGCAATGGCCAAGCTAAACTTAGCAATTTAGAAGAAGTGGGACCATATCACTTACAGAAAGTACAATTCTTTCTGGAATACATAGTATCTTTTACAGAATCCAAAGTAGGTCAGAACTGGAAGAAAGTGGGAAAAGGCAAACCAAGTTACTAGGTTAAGCCATGAGTTGATTCTGGGAAAAATATCATGTTAAGAAAAAAATCATGTTGCCTTGTCTCATGAGTCTTTTGATCATGTCAGACATCTGGAGGGTCTCTAAGAACCAGTCTTCAGATCTTTAAGAGAAATAATAATAATAATAATAATAATAATAATAATAATAATAATAACAGTAATAATGAGAAATCTGAGCACATTTTCTACATCTCTGACTGGTAGTGAAGAATGAAAAATTATAAAAATCATTTTTATAGAATATATACATATATAGATGCTTTTTAAGTTCTTTTAGGGACATGGAAACTTTTCTCTGAAACAAGCCAGGCCAGTTTCAGGAACTGGCTGTAAAGAATGAAAGTCATTCAGGTGGTAAAAACACAATGGCAGGGCTGTGGTTCTACAGCTGGAGCTAGTGAGAAATAGTTTAGTTAATAAATAGTTGACAGGGTAGGGCAGTGATATAGTAAAACCACATTTTTGAGAAGAATGAGTGTACTGAGTAATTTCCATGACTATTAACCATTCAGGGTGGGTGTCTCTGGAATGTTTCGCTATTCTTATGTTATGTATCCTTGGCAACCCCTCACCCCCTCCTCACTCCCCTGGTTTGCGGGTTTTCCTCTTTAAAAGACCCCTTAGCCTGCCACTCAAGGTCAAACTCTGCTCTTGAGAGAGCTCGTGGTTTGATCTTGGCCAGCCAACTTCCCTAATAAAGCCTCTGCTGATTGCATCCAGGTATGGTTTCTTGTGATTTTTGAGTGGTCATGATTTCCTGAGACTTGAGGAAGGGTCTCCCGAGTATGGGGTCTTCATTAGTATATAGCATTGTTAGTATTTCTGAATAAAAATGATCCAAGTGGTGGCATAAGTGTCCCCTCCCCCCAGCCTTGAGCAGGACCACAGTAGACCAAAACAATAGGACCCAGGAGGCACTACCTACCTTGGCCACCTGCAGTTTGCTACCTTAGCTAAGAGGAATAGACTGCCTGCTGAGCTTGCATTTAGTTACCTTATCCCCTCACCTACACAGGCTGAAGCAAGAAAAAGTTCTGATAGTGGGGGTGTGGTTTCCCCTTTATATTTGAAAGTAGAATATTAAACTTCAGGCTTTGATCAGAATACTTTGTCTTGGCCCCATGTTTTCTCTTGCTCTCCACTCCCCTTTCATTGCCAGCCTTCCTTTCAGGTGAACCCGGTTGACTGAAGCTGCTGGTGGCTACAGATTGGCACTTGAAACTTGGGGCCTGAATATGGAAAACCAGCTGAGGAACGTTATTTTGGGTGGAGCTCCATGGAAAATGGAAGAAGAAGAGTATCCCAAGCACTAAGTGAGCAACAAACAGCATTGATGCTAGTTAGGTTATGGCTGTGTTTGCAGGAAGTGCAGGGATACGGTCTAGGTTGAGTAAGTGTTGACCCAATGCAAGCTCATCTAGGAGGTGTCAGTGAAGTTTGGGATGGGAGTATTCTAATAGGCATCCATCCATAGCCCAAGAGCTCTCTTAGGCAAGAGGAGCAGGGTTAGAAAGAATTGGAAAGAGATGAAAAGTTAGATCTTGAATATGAGAGAGAGAAAGGGCTTCAGAAAAGCAGTTGTCCTTTCTGGGCTGTGTAGGCAAAAAAGAATGAAAAGGCTGTTTCAGAGCTCTCCTAGGAACAGGAGAAAATTCAAGCGATGTCTTGCAATTTTCTCTGGCTTTTAGAGGAAAACCCCATAATTCTGCCTTCCTTGTTTATTGTTTGTCCTTGGCATGCCAGTGTCCATATGTGTCAATTGTCTGTTTTTTGTTTCATTGTCTGAATGAATGGTGTTCTGTTTCATGTTCAAAAGACAAAAACGGTTAAAGTTGCTAAGCATCCACCCCCTGATCTAGTTTAAGTTGGTTTCAAAGGCTGTCTTGATGTGCACAAATAAGTTACCTTACACCTGTAGCTAAGTTAGAAAAGCCTTTCCAAAAATTGATTGTTGGTATAAGCAAATCAGGAATCAATTTTTCTGAATACCAAATCTGCTGGAATTTAAATCTTGGCTTTACAAATTCTTCTATTATGTTGTGACCTTTTGGGCTAATATTCACTTATCAGTGAGTACATACAATGTGTATTCTTCTCTGTCTGGGTTACCTCACACAGGGTGATATTTTATAGGTCCATTCATTTGCCTAATAATTTTATGAAGTCATTGTTTTTAATAGCTGAATAGTACATTATTGTGTGAATGTACCACATTTTTTGTATCTATTTTTTATTGAGGAACATTTGAGTTGTTTTCAGCTTCTGGATATTATAAATAAGGCTACCATAAACATTGTGGAGCATGTGTCCTTTTAATATGTAGGAGAATCTTTTGGTTATATGCCCAATAGTGGTATAACTGGTTCTTTAGGAAGAACTATTTCCGATTTACTCAGGAAAGGCCAGATTGATTTTAAAGAGGTTTTACCAGCTTGCAGTCCCACCAGCAATGGAGAAGAGTTCCTCTTTCTCCACAACCTCACCAGAATCAGATGTTACCTGCAATTTTTAACTTAGCAATTCTGATTAGTGTGAGGTGAAATTTCAGGGTTGTTTTAATTTGCATTTTTCTGATGAATAAGGATGTTACACTTTTCTTTAAGTGCTTCTCAACCATTAGAGATTCCTCAGTTGAGAATTCTTTGTTTAGCTCTGTACCTAATTTTTAATATATATATATATATATACATATATATACATATATATATATATATCCCTCTATCAAATGTAGAGTTGTTAAAGATTTTCTTCCAATTTGTGGGTTGCCATTTTGTCCTATTTAGAGTGTACTTTGTGTTACAGAAGCTTTTCAATTTTATGAGGTCCAATTTGTTGGTTATTATCTTAGAGCATTCTGTTCATGAAAATTTCCCCTGTGACTCTATCTGTTTGACACTTTCCCACTTTCTGCTCTATTAGATTCATCTTATCTGGTTTATGTGGAGGTCCTTGATCCATTTTGACTTGAGCTTTGAATAAACACATAAAAAGGAATTAATTTGCATTCTTTTTTCCAGTTTTGTTGAATATAAACAAACTGTATTAGTAGCGTTTGATTATTTTTAGAATTTCCTCAGTTTGTGTTGTTATGTCTCCAATTTCGTTCCTGATTTTGTTAGGTTTTTATATTGCCTCTGTACCCTCTTGTTAGATTGACTAAGGGTTTATGTATCTTGTTGATTTTCTCAAAGAACCAGCTCCTAGGATTCTTGGTTCTTTGTACAGTTTTCTTTATTTCTACTTCGTTAATTTTAGCCCTGAGTTAGATTATTTTCTGCCCTCTCCTCCTTTTAGGTATTTTTGCTTCTTTTTGTTCTAGAGCTTTCAGATGTGCTGATAAGCTGCTGGTGTATTATCTGTCCAATTTCTTTATGGAGGCACTTGGGGCTATGAATTTTCCTCTTAGCACTGTTTTCGTTCTGTCCCATAAGTTTGGATATGTTGTTCCTTCATTTTCATTAAATTTTAAAATGACTTTAATTTGTTTCTTTATTTCTCCCCTGACCAAGTTACCATTGAGTAAATAGTTGATCAGCTACCATGTGTATGTGTTTTTTTCTATTGTTTTGTTGTTATTTAAAAACAGCCTTACTCCATGGTGGTCCTATAGAATACATGGTGGATGATAGATGGTCTGGATGTGCACCCTCCACTTAAGCCAGGGGGGACCTGACTTAAATAAGGAGGGAGAGAAAGAAGAGGGTCACTTAATTAGCTATGCCCTCTGGCCTTTAGGTAACTCATGAATATGGAAATCTTTTGGGGCTGAAGCTGTAGTCACACCCTCTACCTGTGTAGGTTGATGTAAACCTTTCTGAGAGGGCCTGCAATGTCCTATGTTACTGAACATTGCAGGGTAATGGAGTACCATGCCACATGTTAGGGGCTTTTATTCTGGGAGCATGGCAGAATAGATACCCTTCCCTTGTAGGGTCTCTGGGCTACTTCCCACCAGTGCTTCTACCAAAATCCATGGCCATGCACTTATGCTCTTGTGCATGCCTCTCACCATCTGGTTATCTCTGTTATTAACTGGTCTAGCTGTCTCTAATTGGAGCTTGTATTTGAAGCTTGTCCCTCCTGTGTAACTGTGAGCCTGTGGTTCTGTGATCATCTGCTCCCGTGTTCTTTGTTATGTCAGAACTTCTGGTTGTCACGCTGCATCTGGTGGTGGTTCATTTGAGTGGGTATCCAGAGCAAATGCTCTGCTCCAGGCACAGGTGTAAACCAGAAGGAACATGGGTCTGTGCCTTGGCTCGGTACCTGTGTCCCTGTGTCCAGGGGTCCCAGTTATGCCAGGTATTGGAACAGTGTTTGGGGTCTCACTTGTTATCCTGGATTTGTCAGAATACCTGTAGGTTTGAGCTGCAGCTTGGGTCTTGGCTGAGTAGGTGGGCATCCAGAGCAGCGACTTTGCTCCAGGAACAGGTACAAACCAGAAGGATCACGGGTTTCTGGCTGGGTTGATTATTTTATTCTTCATTTCTTCATTGAGATATATGTCCTATGCTCAATAGCTTAACCATACTATGACTCCTAATATTTTCTTCTTACTCTTTCTTTCTTTCTTTCTTTCTTTCTTTCTTTCTTTCTTTCTTTCTTCTTTCTTTCTTTCTTTCTTTCTTTCTTTCTTTCTTTCTTTCTTTCTTTCTTCTATTTTTGTCTACATCCCACATAATGCCCCCTCCAAGTACCCCCTTATAGGTTCCCCCTTCTCATTCCCACTCCTGCTCTCTTTTGCGAGTGTGGATACCCTACTAGGCTTCTTATGGTCTATCATGTCAATTCTATGTAAGATTATGGCAATACTCTTCCACTAAATCTATGTAAGGCAGTCCTGTTGGAACACTGATTCTACAGTCAGGCTACAGCTTTAGAGATAGCCCATTCCAAAGTGGTGGTGGAACCTGCATTGAAACTAAGCTTTTGATCCAATACATATGTGCAAGTGTCTTTGGTGAAGCAGGTGTATGGGCAGTAGTTTTTGCCTCAGTTTCTGATAGCTCCCAGGTGTACAGGTTATTTGACTCAATTGTTTTTCCTGTGGACTTCCTATCTTCTTTAGGACCTTCAGTCTACTCACCAACTATTTCATAAGAGCCCCAGAATTTTGTCTAATGTTTAGCCCTCATTATCTGCATCTGTTTCTGTTAGCTGCTGGGGAAAGCTTGTCAGAGAAGAGTGATGCTAAGTTTCTATCTCACTCAGCATGACAAAACGACTTTTATCACAGTTGTTGCTATAATCCCTGAAAAATTTTGAAACTCTTGAGTCAACTATTAAAGTTCACTTTGCTGTCAATATAACAGTTTTCCAGATTGCATGCACATTAGCTCATTATAATATCCTTAAAACATTCATCTACGTTTCTGGTCCAAAGTTTCTAACTCTCCTACATTCCTTCAAAAACAAATATGGTCAGTCACATCTGTCCCTCTCTGTGGTACCAATTTATACATTCTATACTTTTTCTGCTGTTATACTAGGACAGCAAAAATACAAACAACCTTAGGAAGGAAGAGAGCATTTGGACACTTATATCCTTATAGACTGTTTATCATGGTTGGGAAGTAGAAGAAAAAAAAGGAGGCATGGAATCAGAAATGTTATTCTGAGTATTCATGCTTTCACATATAAAGCTGTTAATATAAATACCCTCCTTAATGCAAACCTTTCTCCATCAAAGAGGACCCATTCAATCCTTTCCAAACAACATTAAAAATTTGGCAACTCTAACTTTAATATTTTTAAAGCCTGTTTTTAATTATGGTCCTTAAATACTTTAACCCCCCTTTTATCCCACCAACCACCAGAGGTAGTGAAAAATGAGAGAAATAACGGTATTTAAAATTTGTTCTTTTGAGCAACTCTCATCTGTGTTGTTAAGAAATTAGCAGTTCAGTTCATATGTCACCAAAGACACCTCCATCCACTTACAAATATTTCACAGGTATTCCAATATTCCAGTTCAGCAGAGTTGAGACCAAAAAACACAAATCAATATCAGTAATACTATCTGACAGAGTCAGCTAGGACTCATCCTTGACACAAGTCAACAGGAAGGACCAGGGTCAACGAGAACACTCAGAAAAATTCTTGGCTGTGTCTCCCAGTGAAACAAATATCAACAAAGATACATGAACAATAAACTTTACACAGATAAACAAGCCAAGTTTAGCCTCTGTCGTTGTCCATGGAGTTCTTCCTTCTTATACCCCCTTTAAACATCAGGTGTTCTTCATGGGTCTTGCTCACCTTCTGTTCTTCCTCAACAAGTATGTTTGCTCACCTGCCAACATTGAAAAAAAAAAGCCTGAGTCAATAAAAGAAGCAAAAAGCCACAACACACCATCAGAAGATATTTGCTGTTTTCTCTCTATAGAGTCCTGACAAATAAATCTCAATCATACAATATAAAACTGACCAATATATGTGTGTTATTCATGAAAAATCCTTCATCACTTGTCTTTTTGCATGTTTGCTAAAACAGAACATTCTTTCAGCTGTTTCTGCCTAAGCCAAGCATTCTTTCACAAGTCTTCCTTAGCCTTTCCCTTGTGTTTGCTTCAACCAAATATTAATTCATATGTTTACCCCTACAAAACCCCTTACAACGCAAATAACTTTCCAAAGAACCCATAAGTTTTCACTTCAGGCATGTTTGTTTGTTTGTTTTGTCAATGGTGGTATTGCTTATTCAAATCAACACATTATCCATTCAGGAGACATTGCAACATTGACCAGGGCAGAACAATTTTCTGTGTTTGTAATTTATTAAATTGAATTACTGACATTCAGAGAATTCTTGGAACTGATCATACAGTTGAATCAAAAGGCTAGATGTCTGATGTGAGCTCTACTGCTTTATTATCTTTGATGACATTAAACCCTCTAAGAAATATTCTTCTTGGCCAGAATTCAAATATTAATTTGCTACACTTTCTTTTTCCTTTTTCTTACAAATGGTAAAAGATTAATATTCAATATATTTTTCATCAAGATTAATTGTGAATATTCTAGGATCACAAAAGGATTTATATTAAACTTGCAGCCACAGCTTATCTACTGTTTAAAGAAGACAGTTTATTTATTTTGTGAAGGCTAGATATTTGCATGTAAAGTTTATGATGAGTAGGATCATGTTCAAAGATTTTGTGAGTGCCATGGTGATATTTGTAAGTTTTGCAAGCATATTTCCTTATCATTATTCAATGTAATTTGTAAACAGTTTCAAAGGACGATAACAAAGACTTGGTGCAAATCACTACCACAAATACTTCAATAGATATTCTAGAATTTCTGACTGACTATATTTGACCTATTGTGATAACAGTGGGCTGTGCTGGTATCTAATAATTAATAATAGACTGAACTTTCTATAGAAGAGTTAAGTAAGAGAAGGATGGAGTAAAATAAGTCACATAAACTTCTTTGCAAAATTTTTACACAGTAGACCTTAATATGCACAGTATACTTTGAGATGATTATACTTCAGGGATCATGAAAATGCCATTGTTTGTAGCTTCTTCAAACACTTTGGAACGTCTTTTTGTAGACACTAACATGAATTTAATGATGAGCTTTAGTAATTAGCGATCAAAAAGTTACTGAAAAGTTGTTAACTCCCAAAACAAATGGTGTCATTGCAAATGTAATAAAAACTGCAGCTCATTAGGGAGATGAGATCACATATGTTGACCTATATCTCACAGTTGAGATACCTCACTCTTCCTAATGCTGGCTTTCAGAAATTTCAATATATCATGAAGTGTACACTGAGCTGAAGTTTTGACACAGAGAATGAATCAGGTGAGCAGTTTATATTTGCTGTGGGAAGCAATACATCTAAGAACAAAAATGTGGAGTAAAGATTTTACATGGAAATTGATTCAGAATTTGGATACACATACAGGGTAAACTTTGACTTTATATTCTAGATGTAGCTTGCACTTTATTTTTTTCAAAATTCTGATTTATTATATGTTTGATTTAATCAAGGAATTTAGTAAAGGTAAGCAGGTAAATAGCAATTAAAAATAATTTAATTTTTCTAATATATTTCTGTATGTCTATGTGTCCGCATATGGTCAGATATAAAACTGATCATGAGCACACACACACGTGTGTGTGTGTGTGTGTGTGTGTGTGTATTGTGTGTGTATTGAGAGGACAAATGCCGTTTTCTTCTGACAGATGTTATATTTCAATAATATTATTACAATATAATATACTTTAGACAAAATCCTTAACTTTCTGGAACTCTCTGAATGTTCTAACCTAACCTCTCAGAAAGACCTGTGGTACTTCTCTAGTTTTTACTCTAGTGCTTTGGTGGAAAAAAAAAGTGTGTTAATTTGGAATTCACCAAATTAACAATTTTAATAACTATAACTCTATTAATTTCTAGGCTATATTTTCCATAAAATATTAGTTTTTTCATGTAATATCTAAGAATCCATCCAACATATTGACGACATGAGACAACAGGATTATAGAAAGTTATAGTCCAAATAGTATTATATAATAAGAGCCTTTAGTAACTCCTTCAAAAGAAATAAAATATAAAATTTTCTTATTAGCTTTTTCATAATTGTGCATTATGTCACTAAAATAGCTATTATTGCATGTTATATTATTGGGACATGCATTCACATAAATGATGCAATCACTGCTGATTCATAATGTACTGTTCCTAAGTACAAGTACAATAATATATACACTCATATTTTCTTTGTATTTGTTTGTTATACATCTTTTTGTATTTCATTTACAATACTTCAGAGTACATTGTCATCTGAGAATCAGCTGGGGCTCTGTTCTCTTAAATAATACATGGGAATGTCTAAAGATATAAGCTATAAATAACATATAATTGTCAAATGCATGAACCATGAAAGTAGGATGATTGTCATTGAACTTTATATACCTTCTGTTGTATACAATATGATCACCATTTTCTGTGTGGAAGATAAATGCTTCTTTTTTTAGTCACTAACATGAAGGAATAAAAAACGCTTACTAAAATTTTTGGCTAGCATAATAGGTGGTAGTACAAGAGAACATGTAAAAGTTTATTCATAATGACCTCCTGAAATAAATACATGATTGCAAGATTATCATAAAATAGTCATAAAAACTTTTGAAATAAAATTAGAGTTGCAAGATGGTTATAAATTTTAAAGAAAGACATGGTTATCATTTCCTGAAATAAGCAGAATAAAAACATTTGTAGTTAAGGCTATAAGTTGGGGGACAGACAATTCCTTGAAAATGATTTTAATCATTTAATCATAAAGAAGAATAAGGTTCAATCATAAAGAAGAATAAACTAGGATTGTCTTTACATCTTAGTCTTTGAAGACTAAGATGGAGGTAGAGTGATTTCGAATTCCTAGTTTGTTGTATATGTCTCTGTAAAATTTTTGATACAGTCTTAGAATTCTTTAAACGTGAGGGGATAAAAACTTATAATGCATAAAAGAAGGCATGTATTAAATTATACTGGTTTCAATAGCATCATAAGAAGTTTTTTTTTAATCTTGGTAATATAAGTAGCTATGTTGTCCATTTGCCATGGAGGTTATATTTTATATTGGTTTGGTTTGGTTTGGTTTGGTCTGGTTTGGTTTTGTATATAATATTCTAGCTATTTGTTGAGAATAAATGGGGATGTATTCTCCTTCTGAATTTTGGTGCCATTGTAAGGTTCCATGAATACTAGAATATTTGCCAATGGTGGGGAGGTGATAAGAAAAAAGTGGCTTTTATCAGAATCATTTGGTTTGCTATAATATCTGAAGAGACTGAGGACATTTGCAACAATTAGACTGGATTACATCATCTTTTTTACCAACTCTGGAGTTTTCTGGTTTAGGAAGCCTGACTGGGGCTGGCATGGTGCAGAGCATCTTTGGAGAAATTATCTGATTTCTATCTACTGTGTGGAATTGAAACTAGGGACAAAAGTTAAAGTTAACCAACTTAAAGACAAATTCTTATAACCGGAGTTTTTCCACACAAGAATATAGTATAAGCCATTGATTTTCCAAGTACTAATCTGCAGTCCATTCAAACTCTGGGAGACAAATCCAAGTTTTATGAAGTTTTGGAAAGCACATTGAATTTCTTGATGTACAAGAAACTTCCATGTAGTATCTGTAAATTAGCTAGGGTAGATATATAGATTTTAGGCATAGCAAAATTATGGTTTTGTTTAAAAACACTGAACATTCTTTTGTTTCTGTCCAGGAGAATGGACATATAAATTGGGCAGAGATTATTTTAGCATGTTGAAAGAATCTATATATTTATATTTAAACACCTACAAGAGGAAATGTAAACTACTGAGTGTGTAACTAATAACACCATAGTTTATCAGGGCTAGATTAGTAAATTATCAGGGTTCCATTGATGGATGTTAAAACCCTGAAATATGCAATCTTAGCATACAGTTACTTGCATTTGTAAATTCTAAGAATTTTTAAAACTTTATACTTTATGTAAACATTACATTTTAGCATTACACTTATGTTTAACATTACTCATATATGAGTGGTTGTTTACTGAGATCAGTCTTTGCAAATCAGGTTCTTAAAACAGAAAACATTACAACTGAAGCCTGTTTATTGTTTAATATAAAACAAACCTCTAAAAAATCAAGCATCTCTGTGAGTTTGTCTTTTTTCATCATAAGACCTGATAGTTATTGAAAAGTATAGCCTTGTTTTTATATATAAAGTGCATTGATCAAACACCTGCTTCTAAAGTTACATTTAGATATTGACACCATCAAAGATCTGTAAAGTATAAATGATAGCGGTAAGTAAAAATCAAATGGACAGTGGGTCATAGGAATCATTTTCAATTAAACATATTACATGTCATATTCAGAAATTATCAGACAGTATTTGATGGCTATCTGTTAATTATACATGACTTTCAGTATAATTTACTTGTTTTTAGTTACTTGTATTAGTTATAACCTTGAAAACACACAGAGGAGGGTAAATAAAGCCTGTACTTGTAAATGGATTATATTTTAAAAATTGGATCATTTTATAGTGACTATTAATCTGCTGTCTTAATTAATTTTAATAATTTTCAATAATATAATAGCTTTTATAGTACTAGGATTTTAAAGTCTTATCCCTGTAAAGTATAGCTTTTAAAATTATAATTCTTGAATTGAATCTCTTTTAGTATTAAAAAAATTTTTATTAAACTGTCCATAGAGAGACATATAACTTATTTTTTTGGTCATTGTATAGTAAACCATCGCAAAACATAACAGTTAATTGTATAACTAATTTAAGTCAGTCTCTGTTAGCTTGAATAAACTTTAGGGAAAAAGACTACAGCTAGTTCAGACCTCTCTGATTTCTTTTATGGCTCTGAGCATTTTGTGTGCCTATCAAATGACTTGGACAACAATATTACTGAAGTTCCTGAGGTCCTGAGTATTTCTTTGATTGTTTGCGAGGTCTAGGTTGTGATTCCATATATCTTTTTTGCTGTTTCCCGTGTGTCTAGATTCTGCTGCATACTGAAGAAGGAAGGATTGAAAAGGACCTAGTTCCTCAGTCCATGCCATTCTTTGGTGTATCAAGAATCTGAAGCACACAAGGTGGGATCAGTCAGTGAATGCAGAGAGAAAGAGAGACAGACAGAGAGATAGAGAAACAGAGAGATAGATAGAGACAGGGATAGTGACAGAGAGACAGTAACAGAGAGACAAAGATGGGAAACAGAGACAAAGACATGGAATGTTGGGATTGTAAGACTCAGTCATATCTCAATGTTAAAGCTCTTTATTGTTCCAGGTGTTTTAGATGACAGACAGTGATGCAGCTATTTCAGATGATATTCACCAAAACAGCTTATGCACATAGATATTATCACGGCTGAAAAGAACTATATAATACTTGGATACTGAGAAGAGGTTCCTCTTGGGTTGAATTTTTATTGGCTGAAGTTTTAAGTTCTGTGGATACTTCATTTACATAGAGAGGCAGAGAGGCTTACTAGTAATTTTGCCAAGGATTATTTGGCATTTGTCAGGTAGGATGATATAGTTGTGGATTCTCAGATAAAGTAGAGTGTAGGAAGATCTGGTATAAAGTGAGTCCTCCACACTGTACCAAGGTCATGAGACCAATCTTGACTTGGAAGACATTCACCTTAATATTATAGAAGGGTTTAACAATACTAGGTACTGAAAGACTGACAAGTTTTGCTTAGGTTTCTTGAACCCCAGGTTCACCAGTGTGTCCCCTGAGTATCAATGCAGGTTAGGAAAAAGAATTCATGGTTCTGAAAAAAGTGATAAGTGATGATAAATCACTGGGTGGGCTGTTCTATTTTCACTTTTTGCCCTGTATGGGGAATTTTAGATCTTGTAAGATCTAATCAACCATGTTCACAAACCAGTATCCCACAGAAAAAGAAGAAGGTATCATAGAACATAAGTATAAATAGATAGGATGATAAACAAGCCTGCTTTCATCTTTGCCTAAAAAGTCAATTAATTGTTATTAATTAGTTGATAAAAAACTCATTTCATTCCTGATTATGATTAAACCACTATTTTTCAATAAGTGAGCTATATTCAACCTGTAATTTCAATTACAGATGATCCTGTTAGGCATGTTCCATGTCTTTTTCATGTCTAAAGCTAAAGTCTTATCCCATTTTAGGTGTATGTAGCCCATGTGATGAATTTAAAAAGATTGTTTTACCTAATTATTTGCTTTCACTAATTTGGCCATGGTGATTCATATTAGTTGTCTTTTCTATTCATATTTGGGGTTAAAGTTATTCTTAATCAAATGCTTATGTGTTGCTTACTATGATTTTATCATTAGACTTCCTTTACTGCTCAATGACACCAGACATTGGATCTTACAAGAATATTGTACATTCTTCAGCATTTTATTCTTTACTTAATATTCTCACTTTTTTCCTGACTGTGGTGAAAATGATTCATATATTTTTTATCATGTTTTTATATAGAAAAAGGTCTATGCTTATGAATTATGTATCTCTGTGCAAAAGCAAGAATGCCAATGTCTATGTGTGTTGTGTAAATTATAATGAGACTTAGGTCCTTAATATTTTCTATTGTGTCACTTAAACATTATGGTTAGTTGCTTTTACTATATGATACACATTGCATTCTGTGACAAAAAAGAAATATTTGCATTGTTTTAAAGAACTGTTTGTATTTTGTTTAAATTTCAGATGACAAATGCATAGATTTTTCCTCTTTTCCTTTTTATTTGCTTAAAAGGGTAACTAAAGTCACTTTATCTTCAATACAAATTGTAACGCGAGTTTAATTTTGCAATTTAGCAATGATCATCCTATACCTTTCTACTCACTGGTCTTTGATTCTCTAACAGTTACTTGAACTTGATATTTCTACGCAAAGGTCTGAAAGTACATTTCATAAATATATAGATTGGAAGATTTCAACAGTGTTACTAAAAAAATATTTTTTTGTCAAATATTACTGACAAAATGATTTTCTGAGTCAGAGTTCTTCTATTGGGTTGACTACTAGATTGTTGCAATCTAAAGTCCATGTGATATTTTGACATCAATAACTAGGTCTCCAAGAGTTAAAGCTCAAGGAAGTAATTTTTGCAACTGTTTAAGGAAAAAAATTGCGTAATGACAGAATGGACCTCAAGAATTTGATAATAGGAATAGTATTCTTATTTCAGACTACAGTTGGAATTCTTGGAAATGTCTCTCTTGTTTCCTGCTATCTCAGCCATTACTATATTGAACATACAATAAAGAAGACAAATTTGATTCTTGTACACCTATTTACAGCCAACTTTTTGATCCTTCTTTCTAAAGGACTGATTCATACAATGCAAACTTTTGGGATAAAAGGATTTATCAATGATTTTGTTTGCAAATTACTTTTGTATATTCAAAGATTGGGTAGAAACATGTCCATTAGTACAACCTGCTTCTTGAGTGTCTTTCAGGCAATCACCATCAGTCCTAGAAGCTCTTTTTTGATGAGCCTTAAAGTCAAAGCTCCAAGTCATATTTGTCTCTTCACTTCTTTTTGCTGGATTCTTTACATGGCTTTAAATATGATTTTTCCTCTTTATATGTATAGCAAGGAGAATAGAAATAACATGACATATAAAAATAATTTGAAATACTGTTCCATTGTAGTTCATGATGACTTTATAAGCTCATTATATACTGCAATTTTTGTTCTTCCTGAAATTTTGTTTTCTTTCATTATCATCGGGTCCAGCAGCTTCATGGTCGTCATTCTCTATATGCACAAACAAAGCATTCAACATATCCACAGCATCACTGTTTGCTCCAGAACATCCCCTGAGTCCAGAGCTACCCACAGGATACTGGTCCTAGTGTCAACCTTTATAGGTTTTTATTCACTTTCTTCCATCTTACAAGGTTGCATTGCTCTTGTATATAATCCTGGTTGGTGGCTGTTGAACATCACGGCAATCATTTCTATGTGTTTTCCTACATTGGGACCTATTGTGATAAATCATGACTCAACTTTCCAAAGATTATGCTTTCCCTGAGTTAGGAATCCCCAGATCCCATAATGTTATCACAGGAATATAGACTGTATGGTATCTTTCCCACACTATTTAAATTTTAAGTTCTTCTTATATTAAATATCAACATTCAACTAATGCCTGGCCACTTGTTTTTCTAAGGAAAACTACTCAGAGGTTAGGTTTTAATCTGTTGAAACTAATATCTGTAGTATCATAGCAGACTATACTGTACTATTATTCTGTTAAGAGAATAGCACTCTGTTTTAGAAATCCTAAGTAATATTGTTTGAGAAAGATCAAATATGTTGGGCTTCAATATTTACTCTCAGTTTCTAGAGACTGATTAAACATTATATCATCAGTGTAGACCCTTTCTTTTCATAAGAAAAAAGAATGACTAATAATATATCATGTTGTTATGATATAACATTTAAAAAATATGTCATGTATGCTTATTACTATTAAAATTTTTAATGTATTTATGCTATGTACAAAAGAACTAGTATATGACTGGTTCAATGTCAATTTCTTAAGGTATAATAAAAATATTCTGTAGTTCAAAAATAATGCTCACATTTTTATCTAGTCTGTGTTAATAATGATGCTAATACTTTGTTTGCCCCCTTTATTACTTTTTAAGTTTCCCAAGTAAATGGTACTCTCATTTGCATGTACCAACCACAAGAAATGATAATAGTGGCTAAATATATACTCACAGTCAGAATGGTTTTTTTCTAGGCTGGTATTTCACTGCATAGTATCCCCCTATATTTCTTTTGTAAATATATTAATCTTACAGCAAATGTTTGGAATGTTGATGTTTTATAGAAGAATCTCAAAGGTTATTGGGAATTGATACAGTAGGCAAATCTCTAACTAATTTTCAGGTAGAAGTTTATAATTATTATGTCCCAATCAGTCAAGTTTTATAGGCTAGGTTATCTTTTCAATAGAGATATAGTTAATTTATACTACAAAGAGATGATTCAATGAAGAGAGTATTGAGATATTGGTAAGTTAAACAACTTGGGAATTAGCATAAAATTATACAATTCTTAGTGTGCAAAGAATGTGCAGTTCTTATTTCAAAAGAAAAATTTTCAAGTGTTGAAAATGGACACATATATCCTTTTTATATATAGAATACATTTTTATATAAATAATATTCTTGATGTTATAACAAAATAGATACAAAAAGAGTAATCCAAGGAGATCAAGGTGGTAACAAAGAAAAATGTATTTTTTTATTTTTATAAAAGATGGATATCTTATTTATTTAATACTCTTTCCCAGTTTTCCCTCTACAAACCCCCTATCCCTCTCTCCTGCTTTTATGAGGGTGCTCCCCTACACATCTATCCACTCCCCATTCCCCACCCTAACATTCTCCTGCACTGAGGCATCAAGTCTTCACAGGACCAAGGTCTTCTCCTATTGATGTCAAATAAAGCCATCCTCTGCTACATATGCAGCTGGAGTTATGAATTCCTCCATGTGTACTCTTTGGTTGGTGCTTTATTCCCTGGGAGCTCTGGGGTTTTCAGTTTGGTTGATATTGTTGTTCTTATGTGGTTGCAAATCCTTTAGGCTCCTTCAGTCCTTTCCCTAACTCCTCCATTATGGTCCTGTGCTCATTCCAGTGGTTAGCTGTGGGCATCAACATCTGTGTTTTTTTGTTTGTTTTGATTTTTGTTTGCTTTGTTTTTTCATATTAGACAGTGAAGAAAAATTCAATAAACTGTTCTCATTTATTTAAACTATGGATATCATACATGAGTGATTCTGGAGGTGCAGATAAAAAATTAGATGCAGACTGACGTAACTATGAGACAATTTATAAGATAGGCAGGTACTAAATTAGCACAAAGATCTAGTGACATGATAGAAGGATGACAATTACTTAATAAAATGTTATATAACTGTAACATATGTTAAGATTTTGCCATTTTCGGAAGATAGAAAATGACAGCCTGTCCCAGCTTGCATTTTTTATAGTTCTAATATCATCTCCATACTGTATAGTGATTTACACTAGACCCAGAATTAAGATCTGCCTAAAGATTAGGAAATTTTCTAGCTGATCCACCAAGTTGGGTACATTAAAAAGAAGCTGTGACATTTTTCCTTTTTCCCATCCCACGCTAACTCTTCTGTTCTGAAAAGTAAAGTATGGCAACCATTTGCAAACAAACTGCTGAAAATCAGTGCCTTACCTAGCACACTCAGATTACCCTGAGACCATTTTCTTATAATTTTCTTCTATCAGTCATGTAAACAGCAAAAACAACAAATCTCATATGCTTGATTGTTTCAGAACATGTTTTGTGACTATATTTATACAAACAAGAACTATGAAACATGTCAGTGATCAAGTTTAGAACAGTAATACAGGAAGCTGTTAGAGGTCATACTGGCTCATGGAATAAAGGAAGAAGAGACTAGAGATGGTATACAAGGTCAGATCATTAGCTAAGAATGAAGAAAGAAAAAAGAGCATTTTGTTGCATACAGGAAACACACCTCTGTGACAAAGACAGACACAACCTAAAAGTGAAAGAATGGAAAACAATCTTCCAAGCAAATGGCCCCAAGAAATGAGCTGGAGTAGCCATTCTAATATCAAATAAAATTGATTTTTAACCAAAAGTAATAAAAAAAGATAAGGAAGGACACTTCATACTCATCAAAAGAAAAATGTACCAAGATGAACTCTCAATTCTGAACATATATGCCCCAAATGCAAGGGCACCCACATACATAAAAGAAACCTTACTAAAGCTCAAAGCACACATTGCACCTTACACAATAATAGTGGGGGATTTAAACACCACACTCTCAGCAATGAACAGATCATGGAAACAGAAATTAAACAGAGACACAATGAAACTAACAGAAGTTGTGAACCAGATGGATTTAACTGATATCTATAGAACATTTCATCCTAAAACAAAAGAATACACCTTTTTCTCAGCACCTCATGGTACCTTCTCCAAAATAGACCATATAATTGGTCACAAAACAGGCCTCAACAGATACAAAAAGATTGAAATAATCTCTTGCACCCTATCAGACCACCGCAGACTAAGGCTGGTCTTTAATAATGAAAAAACAATGGAAATCCCATATACATGTGGAAACTGAACAATTCTCTACTCAAGGATGACTTGGTAAAGGAAGAAGTAAAGAAAGAAATTAAAGACTTTTTAGAATTTAATGAAAATGAGGACACATCATACCAAAACTTGTGGGACTCCATGAAAGCAGTACTAAAAGGAAAACTCATAGCTCTAAGTGTCCACAAAAAGAAACTGGAGAGAGCATATACTAACAACTTGACAGCACAGCTGAAAGCTTTAGAACAAAAAGAAGCAAATATAACCAAGAGGAGTAGACGGCAGGAAATAATCAAACTCAGAGCTGAAATCAACCAAGTAAAAACAGAAAAAAATATACAAAATATAAACAAAACCAGAAGCTGTTTCTTTTTGAGAAAATCAAGAAGATAGATAAACCCTTAGCCATACTAACCAAAGGGCACAGAGACAGTATCCAAATCAATAAAATCAGAACTGAAAAGGGAGACATAACAACAGAAACTGAGGAAATTAAAAATATCATCACATCTTACTACAACGGCCCATACTCAACAAAATGGGATAATCTGGATCAAATAGACAATTTTCTAGACAGATACCTGGTACCAAAGTTAAACGAGGAGCAGATAAACAGATAAACAGATAAAACAGATAAAGCAGATAAAACAGTCCCATAACCCCTAAAGAAATAGAAGCAGTCATTAAAAGTTTCCCCACCAAAAAACGTCCGGTACCAGATTGTTTTAGTGCAGAATTCCATCAGACCTTTCAAGGAAGACCTAATACCAATTCTCTTCTAACTATTTCACTGAATAGAAACAGAAGGAGCACTATCCAATTCATTCTATGAAGCTATAATTACACTCATACCTAAACCTCACAAAGACCCCCCAAAGAAAGAGAACTACAGACCAATCTCTCTTATGAATATTGATGCAAAAATACTCAATAAAATTCTTGCAAACTGAATCCTAGAACATATCAAAACAATCATCCATCATGATCAAGTAGGCTTTATCCCAGGAATGCAGGGATGGTTCAATATTTAGAAATCTATCAATGTAATCCACTACATAAATAAACTCAAAGAAAATAAACCACATGATCTTCTCACTAGATGCTGAGAAAGCATTTGACAAAATCCAACATCCCTTCATGGTAAAAGTCTTGGAAAGAACAGGAATTCAAGGCCCACTTCTAATCATAGTAAAAGCAATATACAGCAAGAAAGCAGCCAACATCAAACTAAATGGAGAGAAACTTGAAGCAATCCCACTAAGATCAGGGACAAGACAAGGCTGCCCAGTCTCACCCTACCTATTCAATATAGTACTGGAAGTCCTAGCCAGAGCAATTAGACAACAAAAGGAAGTCAAAGGGATACAAATAGGAAAAGAAGAAGTCAAAATTTCACTATTTTCAGACAATATGATAGTATACTTAAGTGACCCTAAAACTTCTACCAGGGAACTTCTAAACATGATAAACAACTTCAGCAAAGTGGCTGGATATAAAATCAACTCAAACAAATCAGTAACCTTCCTTTACTCAAAGGATAAACAGGCTCAAAAAGAAATTAGAGAAATGATACCCTTCACAATAGTTACAAATAATAAAAAATATCTTGAAGTGAATCTAGCCAAGTAAGTGAAAGATCTGTATGACAAGAACTTCGAGTCATAGGTGCCTTCTTTATAATAGCCAGAAGCTGGAAAGAACCCAGATGTCCTTCAACAGAGAAATGGATACAAAAAATGTGGTACATTTACACAATGGAATATTACTCATCTATTAAAAATAATGAATTCGAGAAATTCTTAGGTAAATGGATGGAATTAGAAAATATCACCCTGAGTGAGGTAACCCAATCACAAAAGAACACATATGGTATTTACTCACTGATAAGTGGATATTAGCCCAAAAGCTTGAAATAGCCAAGATTCAACTAACAGACCGCATGAAGTTCACGAAGAAGGAAGACCAAGTGTGGATGCATTGGTTCTACTTAGAAGGAGTAACAAAATACTCAGGGGAGCAAATATGAAGACAAAGTGTGGGACAGAAACTCAAGGAGGGGCCATCTGGAGACCATTCTACCTTGGTATCCATTCAAGGTGCAGTCACCAAAGATAGATGCTGATGTGGATGTCAGAAAGTGCATGCTGACAGGAGCCTGATATAGCTATCTCCTCAGAGGTCTACCAGAGTCTGACATACCCAGAGGCAGATGCTCACAGCTAACCATTGATCTGATCAATGGTTCCCAAAGGAGAATTAGAAGACTGAAGGAGCTGAAAGGGTTGGTGGCACCAAGAGGAGAGCAACAATACCAACCAACCAGAGCTCCCCAGGATCTAAACCACCAGCCTGGGAGCACATAGGGAGGGACCCATGACTCAAGATATATATATCTATATATCCTTGTTGGGCATAGGTGGGAGAAGAGATCCTTGGTCCCATGAAGGCTGAACACCAATTGGGGAGGAATTCGAGGGTGGGAAGGAGGGAGTGGGGGGCACGTGGGGGCACACGCTCATAGAAGCAGGAGGAGGGTGGATTTGATAAGGGGTTCCTGGGTGGAGAGGGGAATGGGGTAAGGGAATAAAATCTGAAATGTAAATATAATGTAAATAAAAGAAAATTTAAAAAAATTAAAAAAGAGAAAATTACACAAAGCAAGGAAGGATTTTATATGTTTAAACTGAGTGCAACATGACTCAAGTTAAAGTAGGAATGCAAATGAAAAACTGCAAAGATGACCACTGAAGAGATCCACAGCCTCAAACCTGATCATGCCCTGCCTCACAGTTAAGTATACAACATAAGTAAAGATTTGGTATGTGGAATTAAATCTAAGGTATAGAGAAAAGGAATCCAGATTTGCACAAACATATCAAAAGAGTAACTTCTTCCTCATGATGTGGTAAAAATGTGAACACATGTAAATTAGGTTAATGAAGAATCACTTTAGGTAAAAATATATTTGTATTTAGATTTTCTTTAACCTAATCCTGTAGGGAATATGAGTCTTGGATTGACAGTAGACAAATAATTGCCTTGCTCCACACAATCCTGAGGAGCTTTCCTCCATCCCGCAAGCTTCAATAATTTCATGAACATGGGTACATATTGCAATAAAGCTTCCAAATGGTTGCCGTTGACTCCAGATAATTGTGCTTCAGGAGGCTTAGCTCCATCACACATCCCCAGCCTGGACTTAGCAAGAAATGCCCCTTCAGTCATAACCTAACATGACCCTGCCTGAAATTGTACTTTTCAGCTCCCCTTACCCTTTTTATAGTTATTTTTTGCATGGTTTATGAAGCAGGAGAGCATCTCCTGTACTGACCCAGTATATATCTTCTGATTCAGACAAATGCAGGTTAACCTCTTCAAATCCTGTGTATGTCTCTTATGTAGAACTGGGTAAAATTGCTGGTAAATTTTGGAGCCATATACAAGAGAGGCTGTGATAAACAGTTGAACTACAAAGATTGTACAGTAGTTTATTACATTTACAGCTGTATAATTATACTATTTGTCTTAATTTGCCAAATAAAGGATTTCTGTTCATATTGATGTTTCTTCTTCTTCTTCTTCTTCTTCTTCTTCTTCTTCTTCTTCTTCTTCTTCGTCTTCTTCTTCTTCTTCTTCGTATTTTCTTCTTGTTCTTCTTCTTCTTCTTCTTCTTCTTCTTCTTCTTCTTCTTCTTCTTCTTCTTCTTCTTCTTCTTCTTCTTCTTCTTCTCCTCTCTCTCTCTCTCTCTCTCTCTCTCTCTCTCTCTCTCTCTCTGTTGTTGTTTTCTACAGTTGCTCACTTCTGCTGTTCTGATGGGCACCTCAAGCTTCTGACTATAGGAACAGTAAGAATTGAAGAATTCCTGATGTAAACCATAATAATTAAGACTATGGAAGAAGGGAAAGAATAAAGAGCAAGCACTTAGAACCAGATTATTATGGAAAGGGACAAAAGCTCATAGGTTTAAAGCTAATGATTTATAAGTAATGAAGTGTTTTTCATCAACTGATTCTTCCATCAGGTCTCACCTCTAAGGAATAAACAATGTTCATATCTATGCTTTCCACAGGAAAACAATGATTTAAATCATTAGATATTTTGGTGATATTTTCTATTCAAAACTTATCAGTAAACTAATAGAACTAGTAGAGAATTGGAAAATAGAACTTGGGAAAAAATAAAAGAAAATAAAAAGAACTGCTTGGGCTGTGAAAATTAGGTTTAGGGACCAGTACAAAATGATAGTGACTATGAATTCATGAAACATGGTTTATGTTTCTGGGATCAAGAAACAGGGATATTAACTATTTTCACAATGATTTAAAGTACCTGAAATTTGGGAATTGAGGGTTGTAACATTGTTTGTCATAGCAAATACAAAACATTCTATGGCTTGAGATATTTAAATTGGAAGTAGATACAGGACAAGAGAAGAAATTCTCTAGTTTGTGAAATTGACTTATATTAAGAAATTTCAAGACAGTAGTTTCAAGGATCAGAGAAAATAACCTCAGAGCAATGACAGTAGGGAGGGTAGAGCACAGACACAAAGCTAACCTAAATCAGAAATCACAGCAGTGCTTAAATTATTAAGGTTTACATGGGAAATTTAATGGAGATGTGGGTTTCTTCAATCAATTATTCAACCTGAATTCATTAGAACAAACACCTGCTACATTGCAGCTGATAAGTCTTCTGAGTTATTTTGAGAAACAGCTTCTGTGACCCTGCCCAGTCTCTGTCTTGCTAGATCTTCTAGGCTTTGGCAGTAACTGGCCTGGATTGTATCTCAGGTTAGGTTGTGTGGTTAGTGACACACAATTTTAATATTCGTGCTGGAAAATGGTCATTTTAAATCACTTCCACACAGTAACACATTCTATTTCACAGTGATAATAATGTTAATGCTATCCCTGATATATATATATATATATATATATATATATATATATATATATATATCCTGAACGCAACATTCTTCACAGAAAATATTTCACTTGAATACACTGTGTTTTAGCATGGTAGAAAAATGACCATAGAAGAATGGTCTGGTAAATGTTTGTGTTTGGAAATGGGATTCAGTATTAGAATCAGATGCAGTAGAATTTCATTCAAAAGAAGATGGTTTTCTTGGTCTATGCCATGGGCTTCAGAAGAGTAAGAACTTGAGTTAATATCTTATTTAGATAATAAAATATAATAAAATCTTATTTGTTTATGAATTGGAATGTGGCAAACCATGCTAAAATCTGAAATGGTTACAGTTAAATTCTTTAGATATCATGATACTCATTATCTGTTACATATCATTTTCCTAAGTCATTGCTTAATTATTTTCTGAATAACATTCACAGTTACTGGTAGGTAACCACACATTTAATGAAAGAACATAGTGTAAAAATGTACATCACCTACATTGGATAAAAGCCAGAATCTTAATTTACTTCTGGAATAAAAAATCTAGGAGTAAATCACATATGAATTTGGAATATTTTTGTCATTTAAACTTGAGCAGTGTATTAAACACTTGATGTTACCAAACTTTCTGATCTTGGAAACAAGGTGTTGCAGGGAAGGTTACAATAATTGTCAGTCTTTTGGGATTTTAAAAAAATATTTTTTGCTGTTTTTTTGTGGTTTAGTGATATTTTTGAATTACTGTCACCATTTTAAATACCAATTATCACATCTATTAGTTCACTAATATTTTTCAAATTTCTATATTTCTGGATAAGCAGCTTATGTGACCCAGCACAGTCTCTAGTCTTGCTAGATCCTTTAGGCTCTGGCAATAACTGGCTTGGATTGGATTATATCTTAGGTTAGGTTGTTTAGGTAATGACACACAAAAAATTTAATATTCTTGCTGGATAACTGTTCATTTTAAATCACTTTCACACAATAACACATTCTATTTCACTCAGTTACTTCTGTGATAACAATGTTAATGCTATCCTGATATATATATATATGAATATATATATGAATATATATATTCATGAATATATATATTCATAGATATATATGAATATATATCTATGAATATATATATATATATATTCATAGATACTAGAATAATGATTTTGATATATCTCACTAAATGTTTTTCCAAGAACAGTAAGAAACGTTAGTAAGAAAGGTTTGCTATGAATATAAATAGTGGATACATCATGCAGTTATCAAATTAAACTTGCATGTGGATACTTAGTATATTCAGACTATCAATTGAAATTTTATTTTTATAGAATGATATCAATTTATGAAATAATGACAATTTTTGAAATGAACTATAGATTCTCTAAATTCATGAATTGTGACTGTTGTGGCTTTGTTGAGCACAAACTGTTGTGGCTAACTGTGCTCTCAGCTTTCAGATGTTCATAGATGTAAAGTCTCCACAGTACCTACAAGGTCCATACATATTTACATAGTCATTTACCATACATATTATAATGTCCTGTCTTGCCAGTGAATAGTATGCATTTAATACATATAAAAATATACCTGTTCTTCATATAGATATTAAAATAACAAAGGATGCTAAAGAGCCTGGTTCATAATAACTCAAAGATTATTGCCTCTGTTTTCTCTCCTCAGTTTCTCTCAAGGAGAGACTATAATTCCATGAACATAATGTATCCTTAAGTATTCATAAATGAGGACAATTGATTTCAGTTTCTGTGATAAATTTTGGGTCACTGACTGTATTGTCCATAATCTTGTACCTTTAAAAATGAAAGCCATTCACCAAAGACTTGCTGAATGAGTCTGGGGTTTGGGAAGTAGTCGTGCTTTTCATGTTAGACCGAAGATGAAATAAAAGTTGTTTTATGGTTTTTTTGTGCCATGTTATGAGAGTTGAGATCTTTATACATGGTAATGAAACACAGTGCATATTTAACATCCTTGTCATAATGTCTCAATGTGTTCGTAAGCCTTTCACAGCTTTTTGGTGGTTGTAAGTATGTTTATGCCCTCCAAGATCTTGCTGGATAATTCCATCAGTATTGACATCATCTTACTTTCTGTTTTGAGCCATCTAAGTAAAATGAGAACTTTCCATGGGTGTAAGTCTTAAAGATTTTGGTTTATTGTGGTGTTGCTACCCACGTCCGACCCGCGGAATAAGGCAGCAGCAACTGTGTTCTTCTTCAGCTATCCCTGTACAGCATGCTTCCTCTCTCTTCTCTTCTCTTGTCTTTCCTCCCCTAGCCCCTTATAAGCATTGCCTTAATCCTATCAGCAGCTGCCACGAAGTCACTGGTGATTGGCCATTCTCAATGATGCGAGGTGGGGTGATTGGGTAACCACATCTCTCTGTGAATACAACTCCATATATGGAGTTGTCTTTTCTCTCAAGCAATGCCTATGCCAAGCACCACCTTGTAATGGTGAGAGCAAAGCCGCTTCCCACAGCTCCCCCTTTTTGTTTTATGCAAGCAAAAGGACATAGAGGTCTGACCCTCTGTATTTGAAGGGAGATTGTCAACCCCATTTTCACCACCTGCAGTCTACAGTATGGTTACCATGGATGACCCAACCTGATGCTGTTTTCCAGGGGACAGGAATTACGACAAAACCTGTATGCCGTCAGACATATGTCTGAGGGCATACAGCACCCTCTGCGGTGCTACTCTCTACATCCTGCTGCATGTTACAACTCAGAGCTCTTCAAATAGCTTAGCCAGATTTGTGGGGACTGGCCTCCTTCAAGAGCAGTAAATGCTTGATCAATCATGGCATTAGTGTTGTGCTGTTACATACACATCTTCAGAATGGACCATAGTGCTAGGCAACTGACAAGAACAAGGCAAGAAGCTAAGGGCTGCAGTTCCCACCCATTCTTTTAGGTGGTTCATTGCAGATCAGATCCAGGAGGCCAGGCCCTCAGCAACAAACAGGTCATCATGGGTGAAATTCACGTGCACTATGTCTAGCTGCAGCTTCTGCATCAAGCCATCGAAATCTTCTGTCCAATTTCCTGTAAAATACTGAGACAAATTTCTAGACAAATGACCTGCTTGACTTGCATTTTCATATCTTACAGATGTCACACAAAGACCTGTATACTTCCACTGACAGCCCAACTGAGCTAATTCCATGAGCATTTCTACTTTCTCCTGGACAAGATCCACTCTTTGATTCACCAGCATAACGCTGGCTCTCAATTGAGAATTAATCTGCCCCTGTGTATCAAGGGCCATAGCTGCATTGGCCTGCTGCAGTAGCAGCAGTAGCTGACACTGCAATAGGTGTCACGATGGTGGCAGTGATACCAAAATCACTGCGTGTCCTAAACAGGGTCATAGCTGATGATGCCTCCAAATGATTTTCCTTTTTGCACTTCTGATATAAACCTGGAGTTTGGCTTCTTTGATGCTGATTATCCTGCAGCTGTGGGCATTGATGATTCAGGTGTCCTGGTTGCCCGCACTTAAAGCATGCATTATTATTTGCTGCACCTGTACCTCGAGTCATTTGCATCACAGCAGTGGCTAGTCCTGCATTAGATAAAGGTCCTCCTATTTCCCTACAAATTTTCATATTTAGACCAAACAAAATTTTCTTGTCTTTCTAGCTGTAATTTCAAGAGAAAAGTACCTTGTCACTGAGATTTTTCTAAGAAAGACAACTCTTCTTTATCATAGAAGCCAAAAAGCTGCTGGGCCTTGTAAAAGCAGCTTATGCTGACAATCAATTCCTGGAAAGGTTTTTCCAGCTCAGCTCGACTCTTAGCTACAGGTGTAGGGTAACTTATCAACCTCTGCTGTGCATATTAAAACTGCCTTTCAAACCAAGTAAACTAGATCAAAGGCTGGATCAAGCAGTTTTAACGATCTTTTCTTTTGAACCTGAAACATAGAACACCATAAAACATAGACCACCAATCATTCCAACAACAATTGACACACGTGGACATTGGTGCACCAAGGACAAGACAATAAACAAAGAAAGCAGAACTAAGGATTTCTCCTGTGGAAGAGAGAAACTAAAGACGTCTCCTGAATTTTCTCTTGTTCCTAGGAGAGCTCTGAAACAGCCTTTTAGGGTGGTGGCCACGGCAAATTTGGCAGCCCTGGGGCAGAAGGTTCCACATTAAGTTCTGCCTTCTCCAGCCTTCTTACTAATTTTTCTAGCTCTTCCTCAGTATCAGTATCTTCTCCCTCCTCATCTGTTTCTTCTGATTCCTCTGACTTTGCTGATCTCTCCTCTTTTAATTGCTCTAAGGCCTTGGATCCTTTTTTAAGTTCCTTCTGACATCTTCCTTCTTTATCCTGGATGCATCTACATACCAACTTCCACAAAGGGCAGACACCACCTTTTAACTCTCCTTGTTCCCATACAAGATCAAGATCCCTCCCAAGCTTATCCCAGCTTCTTAGTGTCAAGTGACCTGAAACAACAAACCATGGGGCCATTTTATCAATTTCTTGTAAAAATTTTTCTAATGTAGAGGACTTTATCCCCAGCCCCTTTGCCTTTAACAGCTCTCTTAGGGCAACAAAAATTGGGTGACTCTGTGAAGTTCCCATCTTATAAGAATCTTGTCTGAAAACCAGAAACTTTATCGGCTAGTTTCACTTTTGTACTTTATTGTCTCCTTCGAGAGCCTGACTTGTCCCACTAACTGGGAACCTACTTTCACTTTCAACTGTCACTTTCAACTGTCACTTTCAACTGTCACTTTCAACTCTCTCTTTCAACTCTCACTTTCAACTCATCCCAGTACCGGGAACCTATCTTGTCTCCTACCCGAGAACCTAACTTGTCCCACTTACCTGGGAACTTATCTTGTCTCCTACCTGAGAACTTAACTTGTCCCACTTCCCTGGGAACTTTCCCAGTTGACTGTCCTGAAGCCACAAGAAGTTCTGAACAAGTCCCGAGAGGTTTCGGTGGTTTCCAAGTTTCGGCACCACTTGTCTCCTATCCATGTCCGACCCGCAGAATAAGGCAACGGCAACCGTGTTCTTCTTCAAGCGGTTTATTCAGCTATCCCTGTACAGCAAGCTTTTTCTCTCTCTCCTCTTCTCTTTCTCCCCAGCTCCTACAGCCCCTTATAAGCATTGCCTTAATCCTAACAGCAACTGCCATGAAGTCACTGGTGATTGGCCATTCTCAATGATGCGAGGTGGGGTGATCAGGTAACCACACCTCTCAGCACATACAACCCCATATATAGAGTTGTCTTTGCTCTCAAGCAATGCCTATGCCAAGCGCCACCTTGTAATGCCGAGAGCGGAGCCGCTTCCCACAAGATGTCTTATTTGATCTTACATCATATGTAGTGTTAGATTTGGAAGGCTGTCAAATGGAGAGCAAGTGGGACACTGAGTCTTCTCATAGACCTTTAGAAAGACACTGGGGATATCCAGTATATATGACAGCATCAATGAGGGTTATAAGAAGCCATTACATACAGCTATGAAAGTAGAAGCTAGATTTCAGTGCAGATACATGATATTTGAGATGCCAGGTTTTGAGATATTGAGAAATCTGAATCAGATACAGGGAGTAGACATAACATTAAAGAGAAATGGATGCTATGGTTAAATATTCGATTTATGTAGCAATCTAAGCCCTAGAAATGAAAGTCCCAGAGAATAACTATGGGAATATCCCTTCTTAATTTCTGTATGCTTTGATCCAGTATTTCCTTATGAGATACTCATTTCATACTGGGAATAGAAATATATATTCTTTACTGTACTATTTTTGAAGTATTTAAATGAATTTGGATATTAAATCAGATTACAATTAAGAAATTGCCTTGTGTCTCAGAAAAAAATTCAGATGTTGGACCTTTGAACTATATTGTCATGCATGTTGTAAATTTATTATCATGTTTCTTTAAAAAAATTTTTCATTATCATGTTTTTTAAAAGTGTTGAGAAGCTTTGTTGTACTTTATTAGGTTTGTGTGCTATTACATGTAATTAAATTAATTAAAGGAAAACATTTGACAGAATACAAAAAAATTACAAAAAAAAATTGTAAACACAGAATACCTGGGAGGTTCTTAAATTCTACTCACCCAGAGGAAATGAAAATCTTTGCTCACTAAGCATGTCAATGTTGAAAGGTTGAGGGTCATAAAGAATTGTTGAGCTAGAAACTGAAGAAGGATAACTTTATCCTAACTGCTGACCAAAGCTCACATATCTTTCTGAAATTCAATAACTCAATAGAATATTTAGGATGCTTAGTAGATTTTACTCATATTCTCAACTTGTTGCAGAAAAGGGTTCTTGATTTAAAAAAGGAAAACAAGAGAGGTGACCAAAGTTGATTCTAAAAATGTATTTATGCTTTGTGCATTAATAATTCTTTTTATGGAAGACAAATTATCTACCAATGAGCTACCTCTTACAAAAAAAATGTTTGGCAATACACATCACACCAACAAATTGGTAGAATAAACTAAAACATATTCAATACTTACAATTCCAAAAGAGTAGTATGCTAAGCAGTCCCAGATAGAGTTATCCAGTAGGTAACACAACCATCATAGGATTTTAGCTTTACTAGGGGTTTGGAATTGTACAAATAGTAACTTTAGGTAGGCAGAGATTTTTGGTTGGCCTTTCATGTCTAGCAGTAGCCCTCTTTTTAGTATGTCACCAGATGTCAGGTTGAATACATTATTTGAATTAAACATATGTGCAGGTGATGGCAAAATTCCAGACTGAGAGGAAAAATTAAGTGAGGATAATTATGCATCAATGAAGGATACTAACTGTGTGCATTGGGGCAGAAAGTTTGGAAAATTAGAATATATTGAGGGCTGAAAGAATCTGAGAAAGCTGAGTAAGTGAGCTGATTCCAAGATTATGTTTCTCATACACCTAAAGAGATTTTGGACATACATATTACCATACATATTTAAAGTAGTCATACAGTGTTCCTATATCAATTAAGGAAAACATATATAATTATGTAATACTGTGTATGGGTCTTAAAGCTACAGAATGTCAAAAAGGTTCCATTATCTCACATTATATCACTTGAATAACTCAGGTGAAAGTTATTCAAAGACTGAAAATGGTGGAGATTATTGTCAGGTTCCAGTTAGATGTTATGGAGCCAACTGTGCATAGTATACTTGAGGTCTTTGATAATTTAGAGCTCACCATGTACAGAGAAAAAAGTACACATAGCACTGCTTTTACATAGATATGGTATGAGGTTATAATACAAAGCAATTTTGTCCATAAGATAAATCTCAGGAACTCATTTACTGAACAACACCTTCAGATGCATAAAATTTTATTCACAGATTTATGTTTTCCAATTATGTAGTCTGTAGAAAGTTGTTCTGATGCTAAGATTCTGTTCTCCAATTGGTTCTGGGTCTGTTAGTAAAAACAGCCATTGCCCAATAGCTGGGTAGAAAGTAAATGCAAGACTTCCAAGTCCCAGGAGGAAAAGTGAGTCACAAGGAAGGAGAAGGAGAATTCATGCCATGTGTTGGAGAGAGGAGTATCAGGAAACTATGTGAGATCATAAAATGGAGTGGCCACAGAGTTTGCTCCTACAAGTGGGTGGTCAGGAGACTTTGGAAACTGAAGTTTAGGGCAGGTAGAAGGCCAGAAATAAGAAATTGGTAAGGGCAATTTTTCTAGGAGAGAAATAGCATCCCCCAGTGATTGTCTCCTAAGCCAAGAAACATCTGTGTGTCTATGTCTTTTCTCCAAGGATTCAAGTGAAGCTGGGAAGTGGCTGTTCCCATGGTCACCTCTTGGAGCTAAAGGAGGATAGAGTGCTAAAACAGCATGCTACAACAGTTTATAACAAAATATGTTACTTCCTTTTTGTGTGTAAGTAAATATTTTTATTAAATCTTAAACAATTGAACATGAAGTAGTTTGTATATACTTACTCTAAATTCCCTCTAGTATTCCTATATGAATCTTATCATCCCCCACCAATGTTATAATTTCCATTTCTTCTTCTTCTTCTTCTTCTTCTTCTTCTTCTTCTTCTTCTTCTTCTTCTTCTTCTTCTTCTTCTTCCTCTTCCTCTTCCTCTTCCTCTTCCTCTTCCTCTTCCTCTTCTTCTTCCCACATTAAGAACATTTTTTCTGTGTACCCCTAATCACCTGTATGATGTTATAACAGCAAAGAAAACTGACTCTGTGCTACTCTGGACAGCTATCAAATGCTCATAACTGCTCAACAGATGTAAAATTTCTGGCACAGTTTTTTTTTATTACTACATTGTCTTGGGATGGGCCTGCATATACCTTCATTTTCTGTCACAATTACTATGTATCACATGTGTATATGTATAATAATATCTGCAACACATTGTTTTCTTATAAATGAGCCATGTATCTTTTAATCTTTCTGCTCAAACTTCAAAAAAAGATTGGTAAGCCTCAGTAGCAGTACTTGCTGTGGTTGTCAGAGTTATGGGTCAGCATTCTGTATTAATTCTCTAAATATTTAGTACTTTTTGGGAATCTTTAAATTAATTTTTGTGTACTTTCAGAAATGCACATAGGAAGGATTTCAAGATAGTGTAAACTTTTTTAGTAAAAATAAGTCTTTAGAGTCACTGCTATGTTTCTACTTAGCAGAATGTTAACATGTTTTCTCTATGAACTATGTCATAGTGGGCTTTCCTAATGCTCATGTTTTTGAATCATTTTTTTCTTCTGTAAGCAAGATGTTTTCACATTTCTTCAAGCAATCTTAATAAAACACCTAAGTTTACCAAGATGGGTTTTGGTGTCACTCTTGATTGACAGGTTGCTAAGGGTCATGCTCTGGGCATTCTTCTTTTTTGGTTCTCTCTTGAAGGTAAACTAACAGTAAAGAGTTCCATCAGGGGTGAGATATTAAGGTTATTGTATAATACTAAATTCTTTATCTGTCTTAAGTCTAAGTCACTTGGTTTCAGTAGCTGACCTGCCTGTCTGAATTTCTCTGAGACAAGAATCTGCATTTTCTGGCATTTAACCCCCTTAGTATCATTGAGAGGGATTATACAATGTAGCTTTTATTTTATCTCTGCAGAACCCAAGACCTGTGCTACTGTAACTCCCAACATGCTAGTTGAGATCAAAGGGTGAAAAAGGAACACATCGATAAGTAATTTTAGGTTTCATTTCTAAATTCTAAAATTATCTTTATGAAAGTTTTCTAAGAAAAAAAGGAAAAGGACCCGTTTAAGCTCTTTATCCTTGGGACTTTTATATCTTTCAGAATACATGATCACATGGTAAAAATTGTTCTTCACAAATTTATGCATCAACTCAAATAGTAAATAAAAATAGAAGATTACAACACAGTTTACATTCATATCCATTAGGAGTAAGTTTTTGTCTAAACATTTATCATCTGTCACTAGCTCTACAGGCTTATGGAGAGTTAGAAACCATAATTTTTTGACTAAGTTATTAGTGAAGTTTTGCATAGATAAACCCCATCAATATGTTGTCTTATGTCCTTGCACCTATAGTAAATTCTTAGTTCCCATTTTATAATCTTTGGTTAGTTGTTTTACAACCTCTTATAATTTGTTCTAAGTTGTAGATACATTCTTTCTATCTCAGAAGCAGTTAACTCATGAGATTTACAGACTGGCAGAATTGTCAATGCAGTTTTGACATCAGAAAAGACTTAATAGTAAACCTATTATAAAAGATCTAAATAATTACTAATATAATTTTAGGAATTCTTATAGGATCATCATTAATAATTAAATATCATCTATTTGTTTGTATAGCATCACTAGAAGTAGAAGACAATACATTTTCATAGTTCTGCTGAAATCTACTCAAAATGCTGGGCTAATACTTAGTGACATATATATATATATGTATATATATATCATTATAATATAATACTTAATTATATATATATATATGCTTTTCATATATATATATGAAAAGCATATTAATAATAGAATTCTGTCATAAAATGAAACCTCCTCTGCCTTGCCTACAAAAGCAAATCAGTCATTAACTACTGTCCATGAAGAAACTATTTTAGAAAGTTCACCTGCTGAATTTTAGCATCTCCTTGATAGACCCTGGCAATCAGTCATTTGTTCCCTATGTAGAATAAATAGAAATGTATTGATATCTCCTGGGAACAAGTGTGATAAAACACCTGATACAAAACTACTTGGGGGTCATCAGTAAAATTGTTGACCAAAATACCAACATAAACTTCAAGGTGAAAATAATTATAACAATATCACCATTGTTGCCCACAGCCAACTCAACACATAAATTTAGAAATTCTTCAGAATTCTTGATACAAAGAAAAATTGACAAAAATTAGTCAAATTTTGATGTCAGTCAATACAGAGAATTGATGTGTAGACAGGATTAGATAAATAACACAGATTATTTAATCTCACCTTCAGAAACTCCACCAGATTTCACCAGCTTGTTTATCATTGCTTGTCTTGGTTTTGTACACTAAAGTTTTCAAACTTCATTGTTCTCTACAAACTACTGTAGAAAATCAGTAAGCTGTACATTAGATGAAACACTGTGTGTGATGGAATGTAAATTTAGATAAAGGAAAAGACAAGTCACAGATGAGAATAAAATAAAATTATGTCTATCCTTATCTGATTAAAAAGACTTATTGAATATAAATTTTAAACCATTTCAAATATGACAAAATGACATGTTGAGTAGTGGTGTTTGGGCTAAAATGTAACGAATAGAGAGTAGCCTCATCCAACATAAATGTTCCTTCTGGAAAGATGTAGTCACAGGAGAGACCCAAAATTTTAGAAGTGTCTGTTTAGTTTACCCCCAAGGTTGTATATATAGAGAGTATGGAACTCTATTTCCCTCATGACAGGTCTTGGTCCGATAGTGTTACTGCACAGGTAGTCACAGAATTATTTATTTCCTCTGGTGTCAAAGAGAATAGCAATATATGTCGATCAATATTTTTCAGAGATCTGACATTACCTTGAGTGATCCATTGGTTTCAAATGTGATTTAAAAAAAAAATAGAAAAACTGAAAGCCACTTGGTTTAACTGCAAATCTGGTTTTACAAAGGCATTTCCAAAGTTCAGTATTTAGGAGTTTCTTTCATCCATTCATACAGAGTAACTGGGTGTTTATTTTTCTTTCAAAAGTATGTGAATATCTTGTGTACTTAGTCTGATGAAGCTGATGATAACATGGTGTAGAAGTTGTCAAGCAAAGAGGAACGCACAGTGCTGTGGTTATGTGAATTCTACTCACTTGCACAGACCTGCTTTCTTGCATGTAATAGCATCACAAAGTAATACTACAAGATTGGTAAACAATCCTGGGCTTCAGATTGACATATTAAACAGGTATTCTGTTGTATGACATTCTATTCACTAGTCTGTTTCCAGCATCAAACAGAGCTTTTTATGTCACTACCTCAACAACAATCCATCTGGTGAAAACCCTGACCTCTCAAGACACAGTAATCTATCTTTGACAAGTGAGTGGCAAGTCTTTAATTTCAAAAGTTGCTGAATGATTGAACGTCACAAGTCTGTTTTGATCAGTTTGTCAGGTAGAGCTAGGCAGCAGGTCATGATATTCTGGCAGAAATTCTGACTAAACAACTAGTAAAATTTTCTGTTTCTCAACCTATGTGATATTTGCAATTCTAAATAGACTCATCATCCCTGCCTGACATCAAGCTAGGCCTTCTACTTTATGATATATATCCCAACCTCTCATCTTGCTGAGGTGTATTTTATTCAGCTTATCGAGGTAGACCTATCCATTATTATTTTAGTTGTTTTCTTCTTGACCTATGTCTGTTCTCCACTGAAATATTTTAGCCCTTTCCAATAGGATCTTCTTCCAACAATGTATAATCCCACAGTGCACAAAGTTAAGGCATTTCAATTTCTCATGACTTTAATGACTGCCAGTTAACCTGGAATGCTGACTTCTGACCCATTTCTCAATGGATCTTGAAATTTTTCCTGCTTTCTTCTTTTTCACTCATGTGCACTGCCTTTCTTATTTTACTTAATCATAGTGTTATCCGTTTTTACATCTGTCCTAAGTACTGTCATCTCTTCATAAGCCCCATACTTAACTGATATAGCTTAAAAATCAAATATACCCTCCCATTCTCAGACTCATGTTATAGAGGTTATACCAATAAATTTAGATTTTTTTTGAAAAATTACTGGTAAGAGTTAACTAAAGATAGTGGGCTGTGGGTAAACAGAGAGTCCTGGTAGGTAGACTATGGGTAGTAATACCTGAGACCACTCTGAAAGTGTTTTACTATTCTTTTACTTCAATTGTGTAGATGTGCACAAAATCCCTTCCTTTATTTTTTATGTGCCCTGGATGAATGATTAGCTTTTCTATCCTATATAAAGCATAAAAACAACATGAATGTAATGAGTAAACTCCCTTTGGAGTGTAAAAGAACAAAATATGACATTGAGACTCACCAAGTATAGAAGTCCATTCTTTCATTTGATCCCCAAAAACATGGTGACACAACATCTAACATTAAGAGACTGATATATGCAAATTATCATCTATTAATCATGTCCATGTCTATTCATGCCTTCCTGGCATTCCAGTAAAAAGACTTGGTTCAATAATCAGATTAACATGAAAACCAAAGACAAGTCTTGCAAATGTCACCATTTATGTTTTTTTAAAATATTTTATTTACATTTCAGATGCCATCCCCTTTACCCATTTCCACTCCCTAGAAAACCCCTATCCCATGACCCCTTTTCCGTTTTGCTTTTATACATTTTTTAAAATGTTAATCAAAGGCTTTATAAGTTTGGTAATGCTCGGTCAGAAGTGTAACCGAATACCCAACCTAGATATATAAACTATCTTTGACTGCTGGAGACACGTGAACATCTGCCTCCATGCCCCTCTCTCTTTCTCTCTCTTTTTCTCTCTCATTGCCTAGCTTCTCGTCTTTTTCATCTTCTGTTGGGAGCCGACTTTAGTAGAAAGCGGCTAGGTCAACTTTGCAGCCATCTGGAATCATATACCCTGATGAAAGACTTGGTTTTCAAAAGCCTATAACAGCTGAAGCACATTCTGATAAATGTGTTTATCCCACATAGCTTCTTTTGCTGTTTATTGACCTCAGCTGTATGGTGCACCTGGCATGAGTTCATGGGCTCCTGGCAGGGTTTATAAGCTGCCCCCAGGAAGGGATCACGGGCTCACCATCTTGACTACCAACTGCTAAGCATCCTGAGTAAACTGCTGTGAGAAGGAACCGGTTGTTCCCTGTCTTAATTACTGCTGGTCAGGGTTGGCGCGGCACAATCTTCTCCTCTCCTTACTCCGTCTCTTCCTCTCGGTACTCCTTCCCCCTCAGCTCCTCCTACATATCACCCTTCCTGTAAAAATAAAGCTTTTTTCTCACAATACAATTAGAGCATACTTATTCCTAATTGTACCAGTGAGGTACAAGATAGTTCTAATGCCCAGTTCATCATTTTGTTGACTAACCAAAACCTCTGTTATCTCTCCTAACTAAAACACTTAGTTTTGAACCTGGCTTTTTTCTTGGCTTTAGAATGAATGTCAGCTGAAAACCATCTACTCAGATTTTTTTCTCTCAAAGTAAATAGCCAAGATTGGCTATGAGCCTATAGGTCTTCAACCCCATCAGAAATCCAGAATGACTGAGTTAACTGAAATTATGGGAAGCACTAAACATAGCTTCTAAGACTTAGCCAATTTATAGAAACTGCTGAACACCTGAAAAGCCCCTATACTACAGAACGTTGGAGCATCAAATCTTCAGCCTTCTGGCCCAGAATCATCTGACAGACCTTAGTGATACAGCATTATTAAGGGCTGATTACTCTGTCTAGGCAGATATAATCAGTTGACTATTCTGCATGTGTGTCCTTTTCTGGACAGTAATTTGTCTGTAGATGGGAAGAGGCAATTCTTGCCTAGTGGCTGTCACCACACAACTGGAGTAACTCCAAAGATGCTCAATTTCTTCTTAGAATCCAAGACAGGAAGCTGTCAGGAGCAGACAGGTCTCTAATCAAAATGAACATTAATATAGAAATATTTGTAGCGTCAATTCAATGGACTTCTGACGTTTTGAAAACCAACTATCCATGTACGGTAACCTGGACTGTTGTCCGTTAACTCCTCTCAGCTATTTCTAAATAAAATATGGAAAACACCCTAACAATAAACTCAAAGCCATGAATTTGCTATAATCCCTTGACTCATAGGCTAACTTTCCCAAATCAGTTAAAAAAGTTAAAGAAGGACTGGGTCTAAGCCTTGTATTCCTAAATGTGTTATATAGGCACAATGCCCATGACAGTATCAAAATTCATCTCACTTTTATATCAATAAGAAGCTCATATCAATAAAACCTTAAATTTGAAATCAAAGTAAATTTTGTATGGTTTAAGAAATTATAACTTCATCTTGATATTAATTATGCAGATTTCTACCAATAGGTTATGGCTATGCAATGAGTCCTAGCTAATCCTCCCTCTTCCAACAAAACCACTACTTTTCCCTAGAAAGACAGACCAATATTAACCACCTTAGTCCCCAAGCCCAGGGAATAGGGTAACGCTGACTCTTCTTTAACTTCTTCAAGCTGATTATGGGCATTGAGATATTAGAAGAGGGGTGGTGGGGGGGGGAAGAGTAAATTGATAAGCCTCTGACACTGTGTCTTCACTGCATCCAGATGGAATTCTAGGTCATAAGAGGTTTGGGCAAGTCTGCTAAGTATTTTTGATGAATAGATATACCAAGGCTGTGTATTCTGCAATATACAATTCTCAGAACAACTTTTAGTATTAAGAAAAAAAATTTTTTTCCTAGAGGGCTGCCTTTTTTTTTTAAAGATGTTGGTTCTAACAACTTTTCTTTTTTTTCCCGCTTTTCAAAATTGGTTGTAATATTTACATTTCAAATTTTATCCCCTTATCCCATTCTCCCCACCACCCAGGAACCCTTTATCCCATCCCCCCTCCTTGTGCTTCTTTGAGGGTGTGATTTTCCAGTTTCTATGATGCTGTTTCCATTAACATAAACTGCCTCCTAAATTTCTAAATCCGTCCATTTGTGTTATTAAATCTCCTATTTTTCTTTTCCTTCTATTTTTTCTTTTTTTCTCCTTTTCCCCCTTTTTCATCTCTTTTTTTAAAATTGGGTATTATATTAACCTTTCAGATTTTATCCCCTTACCCCACTTCCTCCCACCACCCAGAAACCTCCTAGCCCATCCCCCTCCTCATGCTTTTATGAGGCAGTGACCGCACCTACCCCCCCACTAACCCCCTCCCCTCCCTCACATTCTCCCCCCATTTTGTGTTCATTTTTTATGGGACCAAGAAACTCCTCTCCAACCTATGTCCGACCAGGCCATCCTGACCTACATATACTGCTGTAGTCATGGGTCCCTCCATATGTTCTCCCAGGCTGGTGGTTTAGACCCTAGGGGGCTCTGGTAGTTTGGTATTGTTGCTTTCCTCCTGGGGTCACAAACCCATGCTGCTCTTTCAGTCCTCTCTCTAAGTTCTCCATTGGGAGACCCTTGATCATATCAGTGGTTAGCTGTGAGCATCTTCCTCTGAATGTGTTAGTCTTTGGCAGACCTCTAAGTAGACAGCTATATCATATTTTTGACAGCATGCACTTCCAGCCATCCACATCAGTGTCTAGCTTAGGTGACTGTACATGGGATGAATACCCAGGTGGAATGGTCTCCTGATGGCCCCTCCTTCAGTTTCTGTCCCATGTTTTGTTTCTATATTTGCTCCCTTGAGTATTTTTGTTACTCTTTTTAAGTAGAACTGAGGCATCCCCTCTTGGTCTTCCTTCTTCATGAGCTTCATTTGGTCTGCAGGTTGAGTCTTCCCTATTCCAAGCTTGTGGGCTAACATCCACTAAACAGTGAGTAAATAGCATGTGTGTTCTTTTGTGATTGGGTTAACTCACTCAGGATGATAATTTCTAGGTCCATCCATTTACCTAAAAAATTCTCGAAATCATTATTTTTAATAGCTGAGTAATACTCCATTGTGTAGATGTACCACAAATTTGTATCCATTCCTCTGTTGAGGGACATCTTGGTTCTTTCCAGCTTCTGGCTATTATAAATAAGGCTGCTATGAACATAGTGGAGAATATGTCCTTATTATATGTTGGAGCATCTTCTGGGTATATGCCCAGGAGGGGTATAGCTGGGTCCTCAGGTAATGCTATGTCCAATTTTCTGAGGAACCACCAGACTGCTTTCCAGAGTGGTTGTACCAGCTTGCAATCCCACCAACAATGGAGGAGTGTTCCTCTTTCTCAGCATCCTCGCCAGCATCTACTATCACCTGAGTTTTTGATCTTAGCCATTCTGACAGATGTGAGGTGGTATCTCAGGGTTGTTTTGATTTGCATTTCCCTGATGACTAAAGATGTTGAGCATTTCTTAAGGTGCTTCTCAGCCATTCGAGTTTCCTCTGTTGAGAATTCTTTGTTTAGCTCTGTACCCCATTTTTAATAGGGTCATATGGTTGTCTGGAGAATAATCTCTTGAGTTCTTTGTATATCTTGGATATTAGCCCTCTATCGGATGTAGGATTGGTTAAGATCTTTTTCCAATCTGTTGGTTGCCGTTTTGTCTTATTGACAATATCCTTTGCCTTACAAAAGCTTTTCAATTTTATGAGGTCTCATTTGTCAACTCTTGTTCTTAGAGCATAAGCCATTGGTGTTCTGTTCAGGAACTTTCCTCCGTGCCTAGGTATTCGAGGGTCTTTCCCACCTTCTCTTCTATTAGTTTCAGTGTATCTGGTTTTAAGTGAAGTTCTTTTATCCACTTTGATTTGAGCTTTGTACAAGGAGATATGAACTGCTTGATTTGCATCCTTCTGCATATTGACCTCCGGTTGAACCAGCACCATTTGCTGAAAATGCTGGCCTTTTTCCACTGGATGGTTTTAGCTCCTTTGTCAAAGATCAAGTGACCATAGTTGTGTGGGCTCATTTCTGGATCTTCAATTCTATTCCATTGATCTTTCTGCCTGTCTCTCTACCAATATCATGCAGTTTTTATAACTATTGTCGTGTAGTATAGTTTGAGGTCAGGGACTGTAATTCCCCCAGAAGTTCTTTTGTTGTTGAGAATAGTTCTCACTATCCTGGGTTTTTTGTTGTTGCAAATAAATTGGCAAATTGCTCTTTCTATCTCTCTGTAGAATAGATTTGGAATTTTGATGGGGGTTGCATTGAATCTATAGATTGCTTTTGATAAGATAGCCATTTTTCTAACTTAATCCTGCCAATCCAGGAGCATGGGAGATCTTTCCATCTTCTGAGATCTTCTATTTCTTTCTTCAGAGACTTGAAGTTCTTGTCATACAGATCTTTCACTTGCTTGGGTAGATTTACTTCAAGATATTTTATATTATTTGTAACTATTGTGAAGGGTGTCATTTCCCTAATTTCATTCTCAGCCTGTTTATCTTTTGAGTATAGGAAGGCTACTGATTTGTATGAGTTGATTTTATATCCAGCCAATTTACTGAAATTGTTTATCAGGTTTAGGAGTTCTCTGGTGGAAGTTTTAGGGACACTTAATTATACTATCATATCATCTGCAAACAGTGAAATTTTGACGTCTTCCTTTCCTATTTGTATCCCTTTGACTTCCTTTTGTTGTCTAATCACTCTAGCTAGGACTTCCTGTCCATGTCAAAGATGAGTCTTAGTCCATGGTGGTCTGATAGGATACAAGGGATTATTTCAATCTTTTTGTGTCTATTGAGGCCTGCTTTGTTACCAATTATATGGTCTATTTTGGAGAAGGTACCATGAGGTGCTGAGAAAAAGTTATATTCTTTTGTTTTAGGATGAAATGTTCTATAGATGTCAGTTATGTCCAATTGGTTCATAACTTCTGTTAGTTTCATTGTGTCTCGGTTTAGTTTCTGTTTCCACGATCTGTCCATTGCTGAGAGTGGGGTGTTGAAATATCCCACTATTATTGTGTGAGGTGCAATGTATGCTTTAAGCTTTAGTAAAGTTTCTTTTATGTATGTGGGTGCCCTTGCATTTGGAGCATAGATGTTCAGAATTGTAAGTTTCTCTTGGTACATTTTTCCTTTGATGAATATGAAGTGCCCTTCTTTATTTTTTTTTTGATTGGGTATAGTAATCTGTGCTGGCATTTGTGTTCTCTTAGGGCCTGTCTGATATCAGTCCAGGATTTTCTGGCTTTTATAATCTCTGGTGAGAAATCTGGTGTAATTCTTATAGATCTGCCTTTATATGTTACGTTGCCTTTTTCTCTTACTGCTTTTAGTGTCTTCTCTTTGTTTTGTATATTTGATGTTTTGATTATTATGTGACGGGAGGTTTTTCTTTTTTGATCTAGTCTATTTGGGGTTTTGTAGGCTTCTTGTATATTTAATGACATCTCTTTCTTTAGGTAAGGGAAGTTTTCCTCTATAATTTTGTTGAAGATATTTACTGGCCCTTTAAGTTGGGAATCTTAACCTTCATCTATAACTATTATCCTTAGGTTTGGTCTTCTCATTGTGTCCTGGATTTCCTGGATGTTTTGTGTTAGGAGCTTTTTACATTTCATATTGTCTTTGACCATTGTGTCTATGTTTTCCATGGTATCTTCTGTGCATGAAATTCTCTCCTCTATCTCTTGAATTTTGTTGGTGATGCTTGCATCTATGACTCCTGATCTTTTTCCTAGGTTTTCTATCTC